>NW_015507072.1:68380-69515 GCF_001515645.1 Sinocyclocheilus grahami
GGGAGAGAAAGTACTTGTATTACTCCCAACTTTGAGTTCTAAATTACTTGCAAAGTGGCAAGGACCGTTTGAGGTCACATGACAAGTTGGAGATCTCGATTATGAGGTGGTTTGCACAGATAGGAGTGGGGAACGTCAAATTTACCACCTCAACCTCCTGAAAAAATGGAGCGAGGCAGAGTCAGTGATGCTGGCGATGGTAGTGAGTGGAGAAGATGATCTTGGGCCAGAGGTGAGCACTAAATCTCAATCTCTCGCTCTGGCCCCAGGAGGGGATCATCTCTTGCCCTCGCAGTTTGCCGATGTGTTCTCGCCCCTACCTGGTCGAACGAATCTCATTCAGCACCATATTGAGACCGAGCCAGGTGTAGTAGTACGCAGTCGGCCGTATCGTTTGCCTGAACACAAGGAAAAAGTGGTTCAGACTGAGTTAGAGGCAATGCTCGAAATGGGGGTAATAGAAGAATCCAATAGTGATTGGGCGAGGCCGATAGTTTTGAATTCTAAAACGGACGGCTCTGTTCGGTTCTGTGTGGATTACTGCAATGTAAATGCTGTGTCGAAATTCGATGCGTATCCAATGCCGTGGATTGACGAATTGCTGGACCGGCTGGGCACAGCTCATTTTTATTCGACACTGGATTTAACAAAAGGATATTGGCAGATCCCCTTACCGCCGGTATCTATGGAAAAAACAGCCTTCACAACGCCGTTTGGATTACACCAATTCATTACGCTTCCGTTCGGGTTGTTCGGGGCACCGGCCACTATTCTCCGGCCCCATGCTGCATATGCCGCTGCCTATTTAGATGACATCGTCATCTATAGCAATGACTGGCAGCATCATATGGAGCATGTGAGGGCTGTTCTGAGAGCGCTGAGAATGGCCGGACTCACGGCCAACCCAAAGAAGTGTGCGGTTAGGCGTGTGGAGGTTAGGTATCTGGGCTTCCACTTGGGTCACGGGCAGGTGCGTCCCCAAATTAATAAGACAGCAGCGGTTGCAACTTGCCCGAGACCTAAGACCAAAAAGGAGGTGAGAAAGTTCCTAGGGCTGGCGGGATATTATAGAAGGTTTGTGCCTAATTATTCGGACCTCACCAGCCCTCTGACTGATCTCACTAAAAAGGAAGCA
>NW_015507072.1:69767-78084 GCF_001515645.1 Sinocyclocheilus grahami
TCATATGGAGCATGTGAGGGCTGTTCTGAGAGCGCTGAGAATGGCCGGACTCACGGCCAACCCAAAGAAGTGTGCGGTTAGGCGTGTGGAGGTTAGGTATCTGGGCTTCCACTTGGGTCACGGGCAGGTGCGTCCCCAAATTAATAAGACAGCAGCGGTTGCAACTTGCCCGAGACCTAAGACCAAAAAGGAGGTGAGAAAGTTCCTAGGGCTGGCGGGATATTATAGAAGGTTTGTGCCTAATTATTCGGACCTCACCAGCCCTCTGACTGATCTCACTAAAAAGGAAGCATCAGATCCGGTCCAGTGGACGGAGCTGTGTCAATAGGCTTTTACCCAAGGAAAGGGTGCTCTGTGTGGCGGGCCGCTCTTACATTCTCCTGACTTTTCTCTCCCCTTCTTGTTGCAGACTGACGCATCGGACAGAGGGCTGGGTGCAGTCCTGTCCCAGGAGATAGAGGGAGAGGAACGGCCGGTGCTGTACATTAGTCGCAAGCTCTCGAAGGGAGAGACTAAGTATAGCACCATTGAGAAGGAGTGTTTGGTCATCAGGTGGGCTGTCCTCACCCTCCGATATTATCTCTTGGGACGGGGCTGGATGGCTCCCCGGCCTGAGTCGGGCAGTGGGAGTATGTGGCGAGGGGGGCGTGGTTCAGCGAGGTCTGCAGCGAGAGAGAGAGTTGGGAGACGAGCGGTGAGTAAGTGGGTCAAATGCAAATGATGAACACCTGTGTCTGGTTCCAGTAATTGGCGTGGAGAGAGCCCATAAAGAGGCCCGGGAATGAGCTGTGAGGCAGAGAGAGACCGACTGCTGACTGGGGAGAGACTGTGCCTGCTCTGGAGAGCCCTGTGATTGTGATTGTGCATGTGCCATTGTGCTATATTGAGCGCTGGTAGCGCGCCGTTCTGTTTACTTTGTTTGAAGCTGAATAAAAACCCCAACAGCAGTCAAGCCAACCCCATCCTCTTCTTTCTCAAGTCATTGACATTGTTACATATAAACCTTGACAAAAAGTAGTCTTTGAGAATGTCTTAATATACATTCAAGTCCACAACTTAAAGGACCCCTGAAATGCTTAGAAACACGCAGCGTTACTCTATGTGTTGACGGCATTTTAACTGAAACAGGACGACAGGGCGGAACATATCAAGCAGCCCCTGTGTAGAATTGACCCCATCCTCTTCTTTCTCAAGTCATTGACATTGTTACATATAAACCTTGACAAAAAGTAGTCTTTGAGAATGTCTTAATGTACATTCAAGTCCACAACTTAAAGGACCCCCGAAATGCTTAGAAACACGCAGCGTTACTCTATGTGTTGACGGCATTTTAACTGAAACAGGACGACAGGGCGGAACATATCAAGCAGCCCCTGTGTAGAATTCAAATAGCTCCGATACATTTTGTGGTCTGTGCCGACTCGCCCATGTGATCCGCTCTGTGCTATCATGTCTCTGGACTGGAGTAGAGTGTGTGTGCGGTGCGGTGGTTAGCGTGAAACAGCGCGAAACCAGACTTATTTTTTTCCTCAATGGAAAGCATATTTACACTGTTTGAATCGTTCCCTGTCCCCTATATAGTGCACTACGTGCCATTCACTGTACAGAAAATACTCATTCTGTGGACAAGTGACCGATTTCAAACTAAGCAATTATGTCTAAAAACAACTATTCAATTCAATTCAAGTTTATTTGTATAGCATTTTTCACGATACAAATCATTGCAAAGCAACTTTACAGCAAATTAGGTTTCTACTATATTTTGTAGTAGCTTATCAGTGGTGACTGTCAGTTAACGTACATATGGCAGAAATGTAAGGAAAAATCAATTAAAGACGTAATCAAACAGACGATGAACACTATTAACAGCAATTATTATATGATGCAATCAAACCTATAGAAAAATTTGGAAGTTCTGTATGTTGTTTCAGGGTTGACATCATCTGAGGTCATCTGAGGGGTTGGCATCATTTCTTCTCAGGTGTTCTGGATCCAGACTGAAGCTTGTGTAAATCCTGGGATGTCAATCCCATGGCAAAGACAAAGAAACAAATAGATACATAATTAGCGTAGCTGCTGTTCCAACCAAGCAAAATTAATTTGTTTAACCCAAGCTAAAGAATAATAATGCGCATTTAATCAGATATAACTGCAGTACAAGATTATGAGATGCATTATTTGAATGCTTGGCCAAAGAGATGTGTCTTTAATCTAGATTTAAACAGAGATAGTGTGTCTGAACCCCGAACGTTATCAGGAAGGCTATTCCAGAGGTTGGGAGCCAAATGCGAAAAAGCTCTACCTCCTTTAGTGGACTTTGCTATCCTAGGTAGGTACAACCAAAAGTCCATAGTTTTGCGACCTTAGGGAGCATGATGGATTATAGCGTGGTAGAAGACTAGTTAGGTACACAGGAGCTAACCCAGTAAGGGCCTTATAGGGAAGTAATAATATTTTGTAACTGATACGGAACTTAATATAATAAAGAATCATCCTCTGTAAAGAAGTGAGGCGTGAACATGTGAGAATGTATCATTATCTTTGTAAATGTGCACTCTTTTGGGCTAAAGGCTTAACGGAACCGTTTAAAGTAGCCATGTGGTCACAAATTAATCGGCGATTCGGCGCAGCGCAGACGTGATTTAATACGTGTGTCCTTTTTCTATGTGAAAAAAAATCATAAATTCCAGTTTATGCTGTTTGATTATGACTTCGAATGTCGTAGTTGGAAGCTGGAAGTTGTTAGCCCCGGCTGGCCCGTGTGCGCAGTTTAAATGCGGCTAATAATTTATGACTGGCACATAACTGAACAAATGTAAACGGGTTAAGGCGGGGCCCCTGGGCTGCAGCCCATTCAAGCCCAATGGTAAGTCCGGCCATGCATATAATGCAGAAACACTCAAACAAGCAAAACACGCGCAACGCGTGCACGTATTTGTACTGGTGCAGAATAGTACAGCCTAGCGCATTTCACACAGGCTACGGAATATCGCGTTCATAATTGCAGATGAATCGCCTTCGATTAGGAACGCGATATTGCGTAGCTTGTCAGTGATCTACTTTACTGACAAGATGTGCATGACAATCTCATGCGATTTGTCGTGCAGCCCTAGTGGTAGCAGTTGTTAAATTCCTGGCAGAGTGTGGCCTTCCTTTTAGGGGTCATAGTGCCATTTTTGGTAATCCCAGCGACGGGAAATTATTTGGGAATCTTAGAATTAATAAGCCAGAATAATTGATCCATTCTTAAAAGCGCACATCGAAAAATATGGGAATGCAGGGAAAGGACAGCCTTCTTACCTTTCTCATAGAATCTGTGAAGAATTCATTCAGCTGATGGGACTGAAGATTCTTTGTCATATTCTGAATAAAATTGAGATGGCAAAATATTGTTCAATCAGTGTTGATTCTACCCCTGATGTAGCACACACTGATCAGCTCACATTGATTTTGCGATACCTTTCACAAGAGGGTTGTATTAAGGAACGTTTCCTGAAGTTTTTGCTTATCACAAGTCATACGGGGGATTCTCTCTGCACATCAGTGCTAACTGATTTAAAGGAGATGGGAATAAACTTCGATAATTGCAAAGGGCAATGTTACGATAACGCCAGCAACCTGTCCGGCTGTTATAAGGGCTTGCAGTCGCGTATCAAAGAGATAAACCCTTTAGCTGAATACGTGCCATGCGCTGCCCATATACTTAATTTGGTTGGGGTAAACCGTGTAAACTGCTGCCTAGAAACAGAAGACCTTTTATCTTTTGTTAATTTTTGCTCGAGGTCTCCAGCACGATGGCAGACTATCACAGCCGGCTTGCAACCAAATGACAACAACAGGACAGAGACCTTGAAAACACTCACAGATACAAGGTGGTCAGCGCATGCCCAAGCCACTAATGCGCTCTGTTTAAATTACGCGAACATCCAGGAATCCTTGAGAAAGATAGCTGATGACACTAACCAACAGTTAACCACTCGTGATAAAGTCAGCCGGCTAAGCAAAAAAATGGATAAACTGGAAATCGCTTTCCTCTGTAACATGTGGAATACAATTCTGCAGTGATTTAACAAGACAAGCACAACCCTCCAGACTGTTGAGCTTGATTTGTGCATTGCTGTAGATTTGATACGATCATTAAGGGATTTCATCACAGAGCTCCGAAATCAGTTTGACACTTTTGAAGTAAAAAAGTATCAAAATGTCTCAGATTACGTATGTAACCATGGTTCCCTGAGAAGGGAACGAGACACTGCGTCCTCTAGCGGTTGCTATGATGAATGCCTTCAGTGTGACCTTCATCTAAACACGACAATAACATTGGCCGGCGACAACCTATGATGTCACTACTGGCGCAACCACAGTATAAAAGGGCACCGGGAGAATACGTAATCCGCTTCTTCATCTGAAGCTTGTGTCTGAAGCATGGCGAAGCTTCTAGAGGACGCAGTGTCTCATTCCCTTCTCAGGGAACCATGGTTACATACGTAACCTGAGATGTTCCCTTCCGATGGAACTTTGAACTGCATCCTCTAGTGGTCACTTTGGGGAATGGTATACCCATGCTGCCATGCTGAGGGGAGTGCATGCCAAGCACTAAGACGAGGACTAAGTACCAACTCTACCAACATAATGGTAGTTGCCCCTGGGATGCCCTGACGGCTGTCTGTGACATTATCCCCTTCGGTCAAAGTACTGAGCTGCATACCCCAAATAACTCACCTGTTAAGGGCTGGGCTTGAGAAAGCCTGAACCCAGGGCAGAGCTCAAGGCTTGGAATCAGAAACAAAGAGATTCCTTTAAGGGGATACGGCCAAGCATCTATGACCATAACTGGACCCTGGCCTGTCAACCAGGGGGCTACTGTCAGCTCTGGATGAGCTTGCTCAAAGGAACTGACTTGACAGATCCTTGGTAGCAACACCCTGCTTAAGAAGGTATCAGCAAGGATACATAAGTAGAGTGGGGCCCAAGGTAGGAACCGGGGCTTGAATGGGCCCTAGGAACGGGATTCAGCTGCGAAGAGAATCACACGTTCTGTCCAGGAGCAACAGGCTCCTACCATAGAGGCAACTGACCAAGGAGGCAACAGAGACATGCCTGATAGCTTGGTATAGCTGCACATGGAATTCTCGGGAGCGACGCTCTCGGCCCTCAGACTGAGGCAAGCTCTCACAGCTCATACTGGGAGCAGCAGGCTCATAGCTAATCCTCACAATGAGGGGAGCCTAAGGGGGAGGGCAGAGAAAGGCCTGACCCCTTGACGTGGCTGCGCGGCAGAGCCCACAGAGTGGAGAATTTGACTCTTGGGATGAGAGGGAAACTCAGACGTTCAACAGTTTACACTGCTGATTGACAGACTGGAAGCAGAGCTGGACCGCAGATTCAGTTCATATGACAATGTAAACCAGCACTTTTTAAATAACATCCTCTCCTTGACTCCAGTAGAGCTGCGTTCATCTGCAACAAAATTGCAAAATAAATACTGCAGAGATTTGGAAATGGAGTTAGTAGATGAACTTCTAAATTTAAAAGTACTCATCCAAAATGAAACCAACACCATGGCAAGAGTGTTCATTAAGATAATAAAACAACGGAAATTAGTCTTGGAATTTCCAAACATACAGCCTACTGTAAAGCTTTAGCCCAGGGGCCTCTGGTTACCTAAAGGCACCCTTGCTGCCACTATTTGAGTTTTTCTGACTGTTTTTCTAACTGTCACTTTCTACCCAGCCATTTAAACTGTAAGGGGAAGCATACAAAGGGTCGTTCCATAAAAAATATAATATAATTTTTTTTCATTGCTTCCTTTACCATGCATGTTCCAAATGGCCACATTATGAGATAAATAATGAATTGGCCAAGGTGTGGAAAAACTAAATCAATACTATTTAGAGTATGCAAATAAAAATAAAATTCTGCAGTAATGCAGATCTAAAAAGAGGATAATAGTAAACTTTTATTTTTTCAGCTAAAGTTCGTTCATCGATGATTCAGTGATGTCATCGTCCAGCTCAGCTCAGTTTCTCTTTTAATGGTGTCTGTGTAGTAAAGTAAATTATATTCGTATTTTTATTCATTAATTCTGTTACTGTCACGAATTCGGTCCATGGACTTCCGTTTATTCACCACCAGAGGTCACCCTTTCCATTACACTGACTCTCGCACAACACAAACTGTTGCATAGCACCCCGAACTACATATCCCATCATTCATTGCACGGTTTGCACACTGCACTGATTGCACTCATTGCACACAGCTGTTTCTTATCACCTCACTCACTTTATAACACCCACTCAAACTGCTATTCTCTGCTGAGTATTGTTTAGCCCGTACCCCATTCCGAGTCTCTGTGTTTTCCTTGTTTTGCCTTGCCTGTTTTCGCGCCAGCGCATCAATCGCTGGTTAGTGTTGTACATTCTGGACAAAAATATAAGCGGGTTGTGATCAGTGTACACAACTACAGGAGTGCTGCTACCACCCACATAAACCTTAAAGTGTTGTAAAGCTAGCAATAAAGCTAAAGACTCCTTCTCAATGGTACTGTAGTGAAGCTGGTTCTTTGAAAATTTCTTAGAGTAGTAGGATAAAGGATGATCCACCCCTTCAGCATCCTCCTGTATCAGCATCACCCCTGCTCCAGTAGCACTTGCATCCACCTGCAACTTAAAAGGTAGATCTAAATTGGGGGCAAAGAGGATGGTGGCATTGCAAAAAATGTCTTTAGCAGCTACAAATGCACGCTGCTCACATTCTGGAATCCACACAAATCTCCTCAGTCAAGAGATATACAATACAGGCAAAATTTCTGCAGAACCCTCTATAATACCCAGTCATTCCCAAGAATCGACGTAACTGGCGTTTATTTACAGGAGTTGGAAACTCTACCATAGCAGCAATTTTGGCTTCAATAGATCATACATAACATGTATGACCAACCTTTTTCCCAAGATAAGTCACAACCGCTTTTGCAAATTCACATTTTGTCAAGTTCAGAGTGAGTGATGCTTTAGCCAAGCGTTGAAAAACATTCTCAAGAGTTTTTAAATGGCCTTGCCATTCATTAGAACAGACAACAATGTCATCCAAAGATGCAGCACAATTGGGAACATTAGCCAGTAACATTTGTGGGCAATCCGTGTATCATTCGATCATTAGTTTTTTTATTTAATATTGAAAGTAGAAAAATGAGAAAACGGCTCCTTTTTCGTATTTTCGTATTTTTCCAAAACGAGAAGAACGAGAATTCAGCTTAAATTTTCGTTTTTCGTTCTTGGGTGGAAAAATGAATAAACAGCTTGAATATTCGATTTCTACACGTGGGCGGGAATTAATTGACCCTTTCTGCTGATTGGTCAGCCAAAGATCAAACCGTGCCTTCTTCAGTTCTTCCGCAGTATCACGCAGCAGAATAATAGTCCTCCACTGCTGCAGTTGTATGGATTCTTAACGCATTTATTGCAACTACATTTAGTCTTTTTTCATCAAACAAACAGGCTAATGAATAGCTCAACACAACTCGTACCTGGGCAGAGTCTAGACAGGGTTTTCTTCTGTGTAGATATAAATTCTATTCTTTGCATCAGCTGGGCATGGCAGGGTATGATATGACAGCTGTCTTAGCCTAACCTGCTCACCCAGTAAGTCTGTTTAAGTAATTAATTAATTTATTTCAAAATAAATATTTTAAACACTAAGAAAAAAAGGAAAGAATAATAAATTGGCTTGGGTATATATAGGCCTTTGTTCACGCAAGAACTGTAATTCTGACTGACAACCGGAAAACAACAGATATTAACTAGCCTACTGTTAGAGTTATTTAATGTAGTCTTGTGTTTTATTAAAATTGATTATAATTGATATCTCAAAAGGATATGCACTGCAATGCAAGATTTTCATAATAACTTGCAATTTAGAAAAAAAGAACAACATTAAGGTGAGTAGTCACTCTAGTTCACACAGTTCCAATAAATTGCGATGGGTTAAATAAACTCAATAAGCAGACAGACTACAGTCAAGCGCAGACCAGTATTGAAGTGCACAGGAAGTAAGCAGCAGTCATATTTAAAGCAGTTTAAATTAATATTGAGTACTGATTGATGTTCACTTGGATTTTCTCCCCATCGAGGGGAAATAACTTAATACTCTGTCATTTATAGTCGTATGGTAAAATGTATTTTTATTTGTGTAACGTTATGTTCAAAATAACTACAAAATGTCATGCCTTTTGAAAAATAAAGAGAACAACAGAATGCGCTGCTTTAGCGTGTCTCGGTCTCCTTGAGCATCTTTCTGGCGCATGCCACAAACATGAACC
>NW_015507072.1:78620-80034 GCF_001515645.1 Sinocyclocheilus grahami
TATATATATATATATATATATATATATATATTTATTTTTATTTTTTTTTATTTTTTTTTTTTATTTTGAGATGTTCAGTTTTATTTTGGTTTTAGAAAATAAATGTGATTGCTCTCCTCACAAATCAACTCTTTCTTGTTTTTGTTTCATGCTCTCTGTGCCTTTCCCTGGACTTTTATGTCACTTCCTGTCTCCCGTGGTGTTTGTAGTCAGTTTGTAGTCCGTTTGTTCATTGGTTCCCCTTGATTAGTCTCTCCAGGTGCGTCTTATCTTGTTAAAGGGTTATTTCACCCAAAAATGAAAATTAGTCTGTGTTTTACTCAACCTCGAGGCATCCTAGGTGTATATGACTTTCTTCTTTCAGACGAATCCAGTCTGAGTTATATTAAAAATTGTCCTGGCTATTGTGTAGTCCACAAGTTGTCAAATAAAGCACGCACATCCATAATAAAACGCACTTTATTACCCGCTGACTGCAATGATAGAGCTTGGAATAGCCAGGACAATTTTTAATATAACTCAGACTGGATTCGTCTGAAAGAAGAAAGTCATATACACCTAGGATGCCTCGAGGGCGAGTAAAACACAGGCTAATTTTCATTTTTGGGTGAACTAATCCTTTAAGCTTGTTAGCCCCCTGTGTGTATATATAGCCCTAGTTTTTCTTTAGTTCCTTGTGAGTTGTTGAATGTAATGGTTGTCTGTTTGCCAGTCATTCTGTTCTTTGTTCCCTTTGGTTTTTGGCTTATTATTTGTTCTAGTTTTTCCATTAAATACCTGCACATAGATCCTTGCATCTGCCTGTTCCCCCAGCTTCTCCACAACGTTAAAGTTTTTGATTGGCATGTCTCTTTGAATAGTGTATCTTTGAGCCTATATTTAGTATAAGTAAAATACTTAAGTACTGTTAAAATCAGATACTCTAAGACCTTTACTCAAGTTGTTTTGGAATTGGTGACTTTTAACGTGTAGTGGAGTAATTTTCACTATAAGATATCTGTACTTTTACTCAAGTATGGTTTTTAGGTACTCCTCACAGCTCTGGAAATAGCCTACCTGTAATGGCGCATCACGCACATGGAGTTATCTGACAGAGAGACGCAAAGCAGTTTAAAGCCTGCACGGGTCCTGTTTGGTAAACGTTCACCAGCAGTACTTAACAGAACACCCGACCCATTATCTGACAGCATCACTAATTTAATTCTGTACCAGACCAGAACTGTTTGACATAAAGGCCGCGAGTCGCGACCTGAACCGCACTCACATTAAATCTATTACATCAGGTAAGCAAGATTATTTATTTTATCATGTAACACAAGCAATCAAACCAACATTAGGCATTCTAAGTCGGTGCTTTGAAGAAAAACAGACATGCAGCGCAACATGATAATTAACAGAAAAAAAGATGAGAACG
>NW_015507072.1:80120-100254 GCF_001515645.1 Sinocyclocheilus grahami
ACCCAAACGCATTTATACCTTACAGATAGCATTGGTATAAAACAAATAAGGTGATTACATGTGTTTTAAAGTTGACCTAACAATTTAATGTTCTCTTATTGCTTAATTTCGTCTTCACGAGTCTCCCCGCCGGTCTGGCAATGCACTGCGGGAGGAAAATACTGGTTAGCACAGTTTTACTAGGAAAGTGAGCAAGTAGCATTAAAATAATTCATACAAGACGATGAAGAAAAGTGCATATGTGTTTTAACGTACCTCTCTCTGTGACTCTCATCTCCCCGCTGGTCTGCCTCTGCCAGCGGCGCTGCGGCCGGAGGAAAAGACCGGTTATTACAGCTCCACTCAGGAAACTGAGATATTTTTTACGGAAACTTAAACCTGGCTTTATATCACGCAAATAACATCAGCATACAACACATCAAGCAATAAAAGAGTCAAGAATGAAAATGAACCTGCCATACTCTAGTGGTTTTTCATCTTCACGAGTCTTTCACAGAGGAGGTCTCCGGTGCCGAGGAGGTGTGTAGTTGTTTTTCGCAGTCATTAGGACTACTGTTTTTAGATTTACTAATATAGTAGGCAAATATTTTTTCAAAATGCACTGAAAATCTAAACCTGAGAAACAGTAATAAAAGTTTTACTAAGTTTTAATAAAATGATTTACAGTGATGCTGTTTGCTAGCAAGTATGTTGACCATCCAAAGGACGAGAAAATGCTGACGTTATCGTTAGCCAGCTAGATGGCCCTGGTGTTGCCAACTTGAAATCTGATTGGTTAAAGCAATGGTTTCATTGCCATTGATTTAAGCTAACAGACGCCTGCACTGTTGATTCTGAAGGCCTTAAGGCAGATTTCTTTGACCCTGGCAACACGATTGCTGAAATATGATTGGATAAAAGCTCTAATATAAACATACACTGCTGGAAGCAGTGCAACCAAGAGAAAAGCTATGAAATGAAGAGAATAGACTATTGGAAATAATTTAATACACATTCATGGAAAAATATATTAAAACTAAATAAGTGATTCTGATAGTGTTTAGGCCAGCAGAGAAGGCTTTGCTGGCCCTGACGGCCCACCACTGCATAATATATACGCTTAAAATTCTTCATAAATGAAAAGAACATTCAAATATAAGCCTTTACTGTTAAATGCGATTGCCTTTATTATTGAATTTCATTAGTCCCAGTTTTGATTTATGCCTGGCTGTTCACGGAAAAGTGAGCAAGACACCACAGTTACAATATCATGATTATGGTTAAATAAGAAAAGAGAACCAAATCAGGCTACATTCATACTAAATATCTCAACACACATAATTGGATATGACATTAAGCGCAACTTGTAGATTAATTTAGTAAAACAGGCTTGACTGCTTTCTTTGGCGTATATTTGTATACTTATACTATCTAATCAATCTCAGCATGCGTTAATTTTGTCTCGCTATATGTTTGCCTCACTAAGATTAATTTATGCCTACATCTGTCTTTGGCCTGTGCTCTGGAAGTGATCTGTTAATTCTGCTCAACTTTAAAACTGAAACTAAAACCGAAACTATATCAAAACTAAATAAAAATGTGTTCACAAAATAAAAACTAAACTAAAACTAACAAAAATATTAATGAAACTAATAAAAACTAAACTGAATTGTATAGCAAATTTGAAAACGATATTAAAATAAAACAAATTCAAAAATTCAAAACTATAATAACCTTGGCCCACACTAAGGCTGCTTATCCTTCAGATTCAGGCCCTTTTATACAGAAAAACAAAATAAAAAGTATTAAGTTGATTAATTGGTTTTTGAAATTGTACATTTTTTCCCACAAACTTTTACACAATGGATAGTTCTTTGTGAGTAAAGCCTTAAAGTCACTGTGCAAATACTGACATTAAATACATTACACAAAACACAAAACATTAGCCAGTAACATTTGTGTGCCCACACTAAGGCTGCTTATCCTTCAGATTCAGGCCCTTTATACAGAAAAACAAAATAAAAAGTATTAAGTTGATTAATTGATTTTTGAAATTGTACATTTTTCCCCACAAAATTTTACACAATGGATAGTCCTTTGTGAGTAAAGCCTTAAAGTCACTGTGTAAATGCTGACATTAAACGATTTAGTTGGGATTATAGGCTTAAATCAATTTAAAAGGATACTTCTCCCAAATATATTTTTTTCATTATTTGCTCACCCTTTTTCAAACCTACATGTCACCTTTATTTATATAGCACTTTATACAATACAGATTGTGTCAAAGAAGCTTTATGGTGTTAAAAAGAAAAATAAAGTTTCAATAATGCAAATAAAAATAAAAATCTGCAGTAATGCAGATCTAAAGTTAGTTTCAGCTAAAGTTAGTTCATCGATGATTCAGTGATGTCATCGTCTAGCTCAGCTCAGTTTCTCTTTTAATGGTCTCTGTGTAGTAAAGTAAATTATATTCTTATTTTTATTCATTAATTCTGTTACGTCCTCCTTGGTCTAGGGGTTAGGAGGAAGTCCTAGATAAGGCATCCGCTATTACATTTTCAGAGCCTTTTTGATGTCAAATGTCTAGGTTGTACTTCTGAATTATTAATGCCCAGCACATCAATCGCTGATTAGTGTTGTACATTCTGGAAAAAAATATAAGCGGGTTGTGATCAGTGTACACAACTACAGGAGTGCTGCTACCACCCTTAAAGTGTTGTAAAGCTAGCAATAAAGCTAAAGACTCCTTTTCAATGGTACTGTAGTGAAGCTGGTTCTTTGAAAATTTCTTATTAGAACAGACGACAATGTCATCCAAAGATGCAGCACAATTGGGAACATTAGCCAGTACCTTATGCATCAATCTTTGAAACCTTGCAGGTGCGTTTTTCATCCCGAAGGTGAGAACGGAATACTGTAAGAAGTTATCAGGTGTGACGAAGGCAGAGATTTCTGACGCTCTCTGCGTTAACAGTACTTGCCAGTAACCCTTTAAAAGGTTTAGTTTGGTCACAAACTTGGCAAAACCAACCCTGTCCACACAGTCTTCCAAACAGGGCACCAGGAAAGAATCTGGCTTGGTAATATCATTCACCTTATGATAGTCAGTACAAAAACGGAAGGTGGAATCTGATTTCGGGACTAATAAACAAGGTGAACTCCAGGAACTTACACTAGGTACTGCAAAACCGTGTTGGACCAAATACTCAACTACCAATTTTACATATTTACTAACGTCAAAGACAGAAGACGCAGTATCCACCGATCTAGAATGAAGCACAGGACTGGGCTGATTACGTAATGTTTGAAGTTTAAGTTCTAATCTGCACAGTTGTATATCCCGTTCTGTTTCAATTTCAAGATCTCTAATACGCAACAATTGAGTCTCATGTTCTTGTTTCTTTAATGCCAATTCAAGCTCTTTTAATTGAACTGCAAGGTTAGGATCAGCACACACTATTCCTACCTTTTTTTCCAGCTGAATCCAAATCAGAGGCTGACTCCATCACTCCGCCCTTCTCGCTCATCTGTTCAGGAAAAACAGCTGCTTCTACTAATTGCTTATACAGCTCGTCTGTAATCACTTGCTTTCTAGCAGTTTTAGGAATAGATATATTATAGAAATCAGCTATTAACAACAAATAATTGTTCCTACACCGACTAAATTCCTAAATCTTTGGAGCCAATGTGAACTCAAATAAATCAAAATCCATTATCCACAAATATATGTTCTCACCCCTCAAGGAATTCAATAACTGCCAAACAAAGAGGAAATTAATAACTTACCCATTCCAATGTTTGAAATCGTAAATAAACAAGCGGCAACATTTGTGAATAAATATACAAACTCTTTTACATGACAATACATTTTTTTTTATAATTTTTTAGTACGTGCCCCCAAATTCTGTTACAACCTCCTTGGTCTAGGGGTTAGGAGGAAGGTCAGAATTATAATAAACCTTAATCCAAACTAGAAGCCAACATTGTAGAGCCCCTTCCCACTGTTACAAATCAATTCAAACAGATCACAACTTGATTGAGCCAAAAAGAATAAAGGTTTATTACAAAACAAATAACATAAATAAATAATGTAAGATTCCAAATAAATTACACAAGGGAGCACTATATTAACTAGAGGAGGGAGCAAGGCCAAAATAACAAACAAACAGAATCTAACTATATTCACACAACTAAATAAACTCTCCAGAATAACGTAGTCTAAACAAAATACAATTTCTAAACCTAACTCCTTAACTAACCAGAAAACCAGGAGAAAAATGATAAACAAAACAAATGGCACCCACCTCCCTACTGTCAGACTCTGTTCCGTGTCTCTGTGTTTTCTTCCCCCACATGCTCCAGGTTATGTTTATTTCCTTATTTTGTCTTTCTGTTCCTGTCCTGATTGTGTTATCATTTGTTCCAGGTGTTCCCCATTCTGTTCCATTGTTCCCAGGTGTGTCCCATTAGTTTCAGTTTATTTTAATTGTTTTCTGCCCCTTGTTTCCCATCCGGTATTGATCGTCAGTTCCCGTGTCCTACGTGTGATTCCTGTCGTGTCAATGACAATAAAGACTGTGTATCCTGATTCTCCAGCATTCTCCTCGTTCCTTGTTCCTCGCTCCTCACCGTAGGCGCACCGTGACAGAATACCATACCTAAACAGAAAGCGGCACCCCTTCTCCCCGTTTTGTTTCCGTTTTTGAAAGTCTTTTGTTTTCTTGTCACCTTAGCCGCGGCAACGTATGTATGATGCCACCATCAATTCTCTGTTCTGGCTCGGGGCCAACTACCATCGCCCCGTGGACCTCCCAGACACCAAAGGACTATGCTGGAGGAAAGGGATCTACCGGTGTCTAGGGAGTGTCCGGGCCAGAATCAGCCCGCCAGCCGTACCTCAGTCAAGCCCGCCGGCCACTCCAAAGCCAAGTTTGCGGGTCGCCGCTCGCTCAAGCCCGTCGGAATCTCTGCTGTCAAGCCCACCGGCCACTCCGAATTAAAGCCCGCCAGCCGCGTGTCGGTTGGACCAGACCAACCAATCGGCTCCAGCCCCAGAGCTCTCTCCAGTGTCGGCTCCAGCACCTGAGTCCGCTCCAGTGTCGGCTCCAGCACCTGAGTCCGCTCCAGTGTCGGCTCCAGCCCCTGAGATCGCTCCAGTGCCAGCTCCTCGAAAGCGCCTTGCTGTGCCTGCTCCTCCAGAGCACGCTCCATTGCCAGCTTCTTGTAAGCGCTTCCCTGTCCCTGAATCCAGCCCAGAGTGTGCTCCTGTTCCCGAGTTTAGCCCACGGAGGGCTCCTGTCACAGAGTTTAGCCCATGGAGGGCTCCTGTCCCCGAGTTTAGCCCAGTGAGGGCTCCTGTCCCCGAGTTTGGTTCATCTGCATTGTGTAAATGGCAGATGGTCCTCTTAGTAGCATGAGAAACAAACTTGTATTACAATTGTGAATGGGTTAAAGCAAGCAAAAAAAAATTAATAAAAAAAATACGCTCCCATTACAATGAATGGAGCTGTCATCATGTCAGTTAGCTCAAAGAGTTTTGCAATCTTGCAAAACCTTGATTAGTCATCGGTTAGCATTGGGTTATAAATATACTTTATTATTATGAAAATACCAGAGATGGCTTGAAGAACACAGTTAAACTATATACTGTTGTGTTGTTTATTGTCTTATTTTTCTTCTTTTTATTCAGTTTTATGCCTTAGTTCATAGTAAGGATTTTCTAAAACGTCATGAGTTCTAAAGACCTTTTTCACAGTGTGTGTCATGACATCCAGCTTCGATTAGTAGCATAAAATAATTTCCGCCTGCATTATCGTCAACAGTGTTGGGGAAAGTTACTTTTAAAAGTAATGCATTACAATATTGCCTTACTCCCTAAAAAAGTAACTAATTATGTTACTTAGTTACTTTTTATGGAACGCAATGTATTACATTACTTTTGAGTTACTTTCACGTTACTTTTTAAATATGAGCAGGGCTTGATTGTTTTTAATATAAGAAGTTATATTTATAGCAAATGTAAAAGCCCTTTCACAAAAAAAAGTGTAATGAATAAAAGCTCAGGCTGAAGGAAAAGTAAAATTCACGTCTGTATAGTAGAACGCAGGAGAATAAACACTCTTCAGCAATAAAAAAAACAATGAAGCACAATTGTTAGTTTATCTAAAGTCATTTTTGCTTATTAGTATGGATCATCAAAGGTCAGCAGCAAATACATTGGTTAATAAAATGGGATTAGATACATTTGTGTTATTTAACATTTAATTAATCCTCATTTGTAAGTCGCTTTGGATAAAAGCGCCTGCTAAATGACTAAATGTAAATGTAAATTTAATTATTGCAGGCTTGCGTCATATTCTGAGTTTGCATTTCACTGTTTTAATTCATTTTGATGAATACTAAATACTTTTTTGAAAAAGTAACTCAGATATGTTCTTATATATAGTAATGTGTTACTTTACTAGATACTAGTTAAAGTAATCTGATTACGTAACTCGCGTTACTTGTAATGTGTTACCCCCAACACTGATTGTCAATGGGCTGTAGCCAGTTTTGACAAGATAAACTATTGTTGAACTTGACAATAAATATCACTATGTTAAACAGTCTATTTAGCCTTACACAATACCCTACCATATCTGTAATCTTCCAGTTTAATGTGAAACATTATGTAATCAGCATTACTATCAGAAACATTACTATCAACACAAATTATGAAATACTGTATGCGTCAAGATAATTTGACACCATTTTTCCTTGTTTCATTATACATTAATGATTGTAAACTGTGGTTGATATGTTTTGATGAGACATCTGTGATTAATTGTACATCAGTACCCACATGAAAAAAATATTATAGTAATTTATAGTAAATACTATGGTGTTTTTTTAACCATTCAACTTAAAATTAAGTATTTTTTTATGTGGGTAGATCACAACAATCCCGTGCTGTGTGCATTGTCATTCATACAGGTTACAGTGGAAGTTATTTTACACTTTACAAAGCTTCCACTTTTCAAACACAGAAATGTGAAAAAGGCCTATTAATTCTGTGATGCATATGTGGAGTTTCTGCGTGAGGGCGCCCTCTGGCATCAAGTATAAATGCAACAGACATTACATGTGTTTAGCACTCAATAATGTGCTCTTAGCTTGGGCATGAATAGGAAAATAATACTTCTCTCTAAAGAAAGTTGTGAGCGGTATTTGCTCAAGAATATTTAGCATTTGCAGATTCTCAGTTTTTAATACTCTGTTTGGGTATGAATGCATTTTTTATAGCATTAATAAAACAACTTTTTATTTCCACATTTTTGTAATGTGTTATTTTCATGTCCAGTATTATTTTAAATAGCACAAGGAAAAGCAATACATGGATATGTAATAAACTGCATTTCTAAATCAGTAAGGCCCCATCCACACAGAGACACATTTAGATGGAGATACAAATATTTTGTACTGTATAGGCATTTCGTCCAGACGGATCTGGCATTTTGGGAGCGTGAAACCGCAATTTTTTTTAAACCGGGTCCCAGAGTGGATAAATTTGAAAATGACACCTTTGCATTGTGTACAGCCAATCTGGATATTTTGTGAAACAATGATGTCATCACCCCACGTCTCAACCCTAGTCAGACACCGCTACGTCATGTAACAGCAACAACAACATGAACAAACACTGAATGATTGTCTTTTTATTAACAAACATTAACTGGAGTCAAGAAGATTATTTACAAAGCAGTCTTTTGTGGTAAAAGTGATGGTTCTTCCATATTTGTAACAAGTAGTTGAATTTGTAGCTTTACCTAAATTGAATATACATGTATATGATTTTAAAATCACCAACAATTAAAACTTTATCTGCAGCCAGCACTAACAGACAGGAAATCAGCTAATTATTTGGTGAAAGCCTGTATGGTGCCCTGGTAGCCTATACAGTAGCAAGTACAAATGTTGAAAGGTATTTATCATTAACACTTAATACACTAGATAATGTTATATAAAGCACCATTACTTCAAAAGAATTATACTTCAAACTAGACCTCTGGGAAATACTGAATTTCTTTCTTCTGATGAATACATAAGAAGATAATTTGAGCAATTTTTTTGATGAACTGTAATTTTTTTTTTTTGCTGAATGGGGTTTGGATGACATTCAAAATACTGGCTTCTTAATATTTGGCAAAATTATCAACTCGATTGCACAGACATTATTGGAAGATAATTGAACTGAGCTGGAAGATGACATAATTGTTTTCTTGCTTTATAGATTAATTGAACTCATTCCATAACTGATGAACTTTACAAAATTATTAAACTGAACTGAATCAACAATGAAATTACTCTAAGTGAAAAATGTAGGCCATCTGGCACCTACAAAGAGCATATTTTCTTTCAATTTCCTCTGTGACATTGTTGCAAATGTCGCGCCACGAGTGGAAGTGGATGTGGATTCAGACGGGCACACAGTGCGTCACCTGCCTCGGCATGCGCCCATGAAGAGGCTATGCTTACTGATACATCTCCCCTAAGAAAGAAACAGCGGAGCAGCAGGGCTCTGACATTGGACTCGAGTGAGACACATTGCCTCATCTCACTGGTGTGTTTTACACAGGAGTATCAATTTGCCCCTCCTCCTTCATAGTATTTCCTAATTGCGACACCAGAGGTTCCTGATTAGCGCTCTGTCGCATAGCAACTGTGTGAGAGGAGAGCTGACGAGAGGACAATCCTGCCAGTATAGGTGGAGCCAGAATTGCTCTTTTTTGTTTTTATGTTTTACGTCATAATGGAGGAGACGGTGATGTACCTCAGGCTTAGCCAAGACAGAGGCCAGGTAAGTTACACTGGTTTGCTGCTTTCATTAGTCGGATTACAACTTTAAATGCAGGAATTGCTGCTCCGGTTTATTAGTTAAGGATGGCATCAATATTGCCATGTCAGTTTGAGCCAGATTCAGACCCAGAGAATATTGAACAAGAGGATCGCGCAGAACCTTTGCGCGCATGGATATTGCAAGATAGTTCATAGTAAGGATTTTCTAAAACGTCATGAGTTCTAAAGACCTTTTTCACAGTGTGTGTCATGACATCCAGCTTCGATTAGTAGCATAAAATAATTTCCGCCTGCATTATCGTCAACAGTGTTGGGGAAAGTTACTTTTAAAAGTAATGCATTACAATATTGCCTTACTCCCTAAAAAAGTAACTAATTATGTTACTTAGTTACTTTTTATGGAACGCAATGTATTACATTACTTTTGAGTTACTTTCACGTTACTTTTTAAATATGAGCAGGGCTTGATTGTTTTTAATATAAGAAGTTATATTTATAGCAAATGTAAAAGCCCTTTCACAAAAAAAAGTGTAATGAATAAAAGCTCAGGCTGAAGGAAAAGTAAAATTCACGTCTGTATAGTAGAACGCAGGAGAATAAACACTCTTCAGCAATAAAAAAAACAATGAAGCACAATTGTTAGTTTATCTAAAGTCATTTTTGCTTATTAGTATGGATCATCAAAGGTCAGCAGCAAATACATTGGTTAATAAAATGGGATTAGATACATTTGTGTTATTTAACATATTTAATTAATCCTCATTTGTAAGTCGCTTTGGATAAAAGCGCCTGCTAAATGACTAAATGTAAATGTAAATTTAATTATTGCAGGCTTGCGTCATATTCTGAGTTTGCATTTCACTGTTTTAATTCATTTTGATGAATACTAAATACTTTTTTGAAAAAGTAACTCAGATATGTTCTTATATATAGTAATGTGTTACTTTACTAGATACTAGTTAAAGTAATCTGATTACGTAACTCGCGTTACTTGTAATGTGTTACCCCCAACACTGATTGTCAATGGGCTGTAGCCAGTTTTGACAAGATAAACTATTGTTGAACTTGACAATAAATATCACTATGTTAAACAGTCTATTTAGCCTTACACAATACCCTACCATATCTGTAATCTTCCAGTTTAATGTGAAACATTATGTAATCAGCATTACTATCAGAAACATTACTATCAACACAAATTATGAAATACTGTATGCGTCAAGATAATTTGACACCATTTTTCCTTGTTTCATTATACATTAATGATTGTAAACTGTGGTTGATATGTTTTGATGAGACATCTGTGATTAATTGTACATCAGTACCCACATGAAAAAAATATTATAGTAATTTATAGTAAATACTATGGTGTTTTTTTAACCATTCAACTTAAAATTAAGTATTTTTTTATGTGGGTAGATCACAACAATCCCGTGCTGTGTGCATTGTCATTCATACAGGTTACAGTGGAAGTTATTTTACACTTTACAAAGCTTCCACTTTTCAAACACAGAAATGTGAAAAAGGCCTATTAATTCTGTGATGCATATGTGGAGTTTCTGCGTGAGGGCGCCCTCTGGCATCAAGTATAAATGCAACAGACATTACATGTGTTTAGCACTCAATAATGTGCTCTTAGCTTGGGCATGAATAGGAAAATAATACTTCTCTCTAAAGAAAGTTGTGAGCGGTATTTGCTCAAGAATATTTAGCATTTGCAGATTCTCAGTTTTTAATACTCTGTTTGGGTATGAATGCATTTTTTATAGCATTAATAAAACAACTTTTTATTTCCACATTTTTGTAATGTGTTATTTTCATGTCCAGTATTATTTTAAATAGCACAAGGAAAAGCAATACATGGATATGTAATAAACTGCATTTCTAAATCAGTAAGGCCCCATCCACACAGAGACACATTTAGATGGAGATACAAATATTTTGTACTGTATAGGCATTTCGTCCAGACGGATCTGGCATTTTGGGAGCGTGAAACCGCAATTTTTTTTAAACCGGGTCCCAGAGTGGATAAATTTGAAAATGACACCTTTGCATTGTGTACAGCCAATCTGGATATTTTGTGAAACAATGATGTCATCACCCCACGTCTCAACCCTAGTCAGACACCGCTACGTCATGTAACAGCAACAACAACATGAACAAACACTGAATGATTGTCTTTTTATTAACAAACATTAACTGGAGTCAAGAAGATTATTTACAAAGCAGTCTTTTGTGGTAAAAGTGATGGTTCTTCCATATTTGTAACAAGTAGTTGAATTTGTAGCTTTACCTAAATTGAATATACATGTATATGATTTTAAAATCACCAACAATTAAAACTTTATCTGCAGCCAGCACTAACAGACAGGAAATCAGCTAATTATTTGGTGAAAGCCTGTATGGTGCCCTGGTAGCCTATACAGTAGCAAGTACAAATGTTGAAAGGTATTTATCATTAACACTTAATACACTAGATAATGTTATATAAAGCACCATTACTTCAAAAGAATTATACTTCAAACTAGACCTCTGGGAAATACTGAATTTCTTTCTTCTGATGAATACATAAGAAGATAATTTGAGCAATTTTTTTGATGAACTGTAATTTTTTTTTTTTGCTGAATGGGGTTTGGATGACATTCAAAATACTGGCTTCTTAATATTTGGCAAAATTATCAACTCGATTGCACAGACATTATTGGAAGATAATTGAACTGAGCTGGAAGATGACATAATTGTTTTCTTGCTTTATAGATTAATTGAACTCATTCCATAACTGATGAACTTTACAAAATTATTAAACTGAACTGAATCAACAATGAAATTACTCTAAGTGAAAAATGTAGGCCATCTGGCACCTACAAAGAGCATATTTTCTTTCAATTTCCTCTGTGACATTGTTGCAAATGTCGCGCCACGAGTGGAAGTGGATGTGGATTCAGACGGGCACACAGTGCGTCACCTGCCTCGGCAGAATGATTGTCTTTTTATTAACAAACATTAACTGGAGTCAAGAAGATTATTTAAAAAATCAGTCTTTTGTGGTAAAAGTGATGGTTCTTCCATATTTGTAACAAGTAGTTGAATTTGTAGCTTTACCTAAATTGAATATACATGTATATGATTTTAAAATCACCAACAATTAAAACTTTATCTGCAGCCAGCACTAACAGACAGGAAATCAGCTAATTATTTGGTGAAAGCCTGTATGGTGCCCTGGTAGCCTATACAGTAGCAAGTACAAATGTTGAAAGGTATTTATCATTAACACTTAATACACTAGATAATGTTATATAAAGCACCATTACTTCAAAAGAATTATACTTCAAACTAGACCTCTGGGAAATACTGAATTTCTTTCTTCTGATGAATACATAAGAAGATAATTTGAGCAATTTTTTTGATGAACTGTAATTTTTTTTTTTTGCTGAATGGGGTTTGGATGACATTCAAAATACTGGCTTCTTAATATTTGGCAAAATTATCAACTCGATTGCACAGACATTATTGGAAGATAATTGAACTGAGCTGGAAGATGACATAATTGTTTTCTTGCTTTATAGATTAATTGAACTCATTCCATAACTGATGAACTTTACAAAATTATTAAACTGAACTGAATCAACAATGAAATTACTCTAAGTGAAAAATGTAGGCCATCTGGCACCTACAAAGAGCATATTTTCTTTCAATTTCCTCTGTGACATTGTTGCAAATGTCGCGCCACGAGTGGAAGTGGATGTGGATTCAGACGGGCACACAGTGCGTCACCTGCCTCGGCATGCGCCCATGAAGAGGCTATGCTTACTGATACATCTCCCCTAAGAAAGAAACAGCGGAGCAGCAGGGCTCTGACATTGGACTCGAGTGAGACACATTGCCTCATCTCACTGGTGTGTTTTACACAGGAGTATCAATTTGCCCCTCCTCCTTCATAGTATTTCCTAATTGCGACACCAGAGGTTCCTGATTAGCGCTCTGTCGCATAGCAACTGTGTGAGAGGAGAGCTGACGAGAGGACAATCCTGCCAGTATAGGTGGAGCCAGAATTGCTCTTTTTTGTTTTTATGTTTTACGTCATAATGGAGGAGACGGTGATGTACCTCAGGCTTAGCCAAGACAGAGGCCAGGTAAGTTACACTGGTTTGCTGCTTTCATTAGTCGGATTACAACTTTAAATGCAGGAATTGCTGCTCCGGTTTATTAGTTAAGGATGGCATCAATATTGCCATGTCAGTTTGAGCCAGATTCAGACCCAGAGAATATTGAACAAGAGGATCGCGCAGAACCTTTGCGCGCATGGATATTGCAAGACAGGAGGTGCTGTTGGAGCGGTAGAGATCAAGGTATCCCCGGTAACGGCTGTACACAAATCAGCGCTCCGCTCAAAAAAACACTGCTTTATCAGACATTACATGCCAGATTAAATGAAAATGACATCCAATTTTCTGAAGACAGTCGGTTTCCTTCAGAAATACAGTGATATAAAAACACCCGCACTCAATGTATGGGAAACACTGTAGTCTCATAATTGAAGTGTAAATTCTGCAGATTACATCATTGTCCAGTATTGTACTGTCAGCAATTTATTATAAAAACGTATTGATAATTGTAACATACATGTTTACATACATAATTATTGAGGTGCATGTGTAATGACTTGCAATAACTTGAGGCTACAGCAGCACTTCTTCTTCGTCGTCGTCTTGTCTGATGCACTCAACCAAGCGTTCTAACCATGACCCCACCCCCCAACCATTCGAATTTCCGTAGGCGGGATTTATTTTAAAGTTATTCTAATGGGCAGCTTTTTGATATCAGAAAACCCGGAAAACAAACGTTGTAGTCCAAACAAGCCATTCTTTGTAGTTCTTGAAAAGGGATTTTTTAAAAACGAAATATCTCCTTTTGGATTGGACTTTGAGATTTGTAAGTTTGAAGATCTTTTTTTATGCCCAAACATACACAATACACACTGACTAAAATTCAAAAAGTGAAAAAGCATAATAGGACCCCTTTAACCTGTTAACCCGCACCGGCCCGCCCAAGCGGCCAGCGGCAGGACAGTAAGTTGATCATAGCCTATTTGATCAATTTAGTCTTCTCAAATCATCACGACTTGCCTAAAATAAAATCTATAGATATAAAACAGTTCAAGCATATCACAATGTTAGTTTAAATGTTTAACCTAGATAAATGTGCGCTGTTAGATGCATATTATCCAATCGTTTGTGCAGAGAGTGGAAGCTGAAGCGCGCTCTGCAGGACATGGAGGCGCCAGCGTGATCACTTGCATTTTTTCTAACAGTGGAAACAACTTAAAATAAGTCATTTTTACTCATAAAGGTAAGAGTAATACATCATTGTAAACTGTATATTGTCTAAACTGTAAAGAGTCTACTTTTATTTGTGTGCACTCACAACAAAACGCTGTGATTTTATAAAATAAAGAAAATAAACGCATGCTGTCTCGGTCTTGAGCAGGAACGCTTCAAAATGATGAACCTAAACTCAGCAAATTGCCTCACAGGCATGATAAAAATATATAGAAAGCTTTTAATTACTACTTTAAAACAAATGATTTCAAATTAAAAATAGAAACTCTTTCATTATGTAATCCGAAAAAATGCATTTCTCTCTAAAGGCACGTCCAATGAGGAGATGGCTAGTCATTTTTTTCATCACCATAATTGATGGATATCTAAAATATAAAAATAAGGAAAAGCCTAAAACAGGCCCGATTATAATTTGCGTTTTATTTTATAATTCTTTACAATTAAAAAATAAAACACACATTATAATGGCATATATGTAAAACTTTGTCCTATAATTGTATAGCTGCTTATATTTTCTGATTTTTATGTTGCTCTGTTCTGAATACCTTAAAATTTAAAGGATTTGCTGAATGCATATGCTTTAAAGGTCCCATATTTTACACCTTTCTGGAGTTTTATTTTAGGTTTTGATGTCCTTAAGAATATATATTTGCGGTATAAGTACCAAAAACCATCTCGATATATTTTTATAGCTCCTTTCTCAGGAGCTCTGCTGAGAACAGGGCTGCGTTTCTCGAAAACGATTGATCTTAGCAATTAAGAGCGTTTTCTACGAGTCATTTTACGATCGTTCGTTATTGTTTCACGTGCGTTTCCCAAAAATGCACTTAACAAACACTCAGCGCATCAGGAAGGCAGAGGAAGGGCCTAATTCACTTGATGCTGCTGGTTCCAGGTGCTCTGAAGAAACAGAGAACTCAACTTCTCATGTGAGAGGAGAACTCTGAATTCAGAGGAATAACGTTGCTCAAATACAACCCTCAATGGTGAAGGGGGCACTGCCCGAGACAGCATTACACAGGAAGGCTATCGTAGTGCCATTAGGTTTTGATGTCCTTAAGAATATATATTTGCGGTATAAGTACCAAAAACCATCTCGATATATTTTTATAGCTCCTTTCTCAGGAGCTCTGCTGAGAACAGGGCTGCGTTTCTCGAAAACGATTGATCTTAGCAATTAAGAGCGTTTTCTACGAGTCATTTTACGATCGTTCGTTATTGTTTCACGTGCGTTTCCCAAAAATGCACTTAACGCAATTGCACGTAGCCGTGCTTTAAGTGCTACTTAGGAGTCGCTATCCGTTTGTCAAGTACTGAAATGTCACCTCACAGAATGGCTCGTAATTGTAGTACACACTCGTTTATTGAAATGTTAACCTAATGCTGCGTTCCAGACAACTCGGATATAATAAATATATATTATATTATATTATACGTATAATATTATACTTATGACCTATAATATACTTTATATAAAAATATATATTATAGTATATAATATCTATAAAGAGACGTTATTTTTGGGGTCCAATACATTGCTGGTTTTCGTGCAAGTCAGCAAGTCAATGCAGTCTGAGCTGGAAAGATAATTGATTAGTTCATCTCTCGAGTCTTCGGGTTTGAGTCGTTCACTCATCAAGCGACAACCCCATAAGCTTTAACCAATGCAGTCCGAGACACTGTGTCCTCTAGGGGTTCGCTATGGGGAATGCCTCGTTGTGACCCGTGTATGAAGCATACATTGAAAAAACACCAACTCATTGGCCGGCGACAGCCATGACGTCACTACCGGTGCGACTATATTATAAATATTTTCCCTTGGAAAAAACGCTCGCAGTGCACGCGATTGCCCCCTCGGAGGCATCACGTGCATGCTCTTCGCCCAAACAAATAACGCATAGATCGTGTGTGTCATCAGATGTCAAACAACGTCAACACTGATGCACACATCCTTAAACGCTTTGCTAGTGCTCGCCATAGATCGCTCTTACCACAGAAATGCACGATTCAAACAAAACAGTCAATGAAGACGAAGAAGAGAATGATGTGTGCTCCCGGCGCCTATTTATACTATAGTCGCACCGGTAGTGACGTCATGGCTGTCGCTGGCCAATGAGTTGGTGTTTTTTCAATGTATGCTTCATACACGGGTCACGACGAGGCGTTCCCGATAGCGACCCCTAGAGGACGCAGTTCGAAGTTCCCATGAAAGGGAACCATAATGACAGAAACACACATTTATAAACTGTAAGAAGTAAAAAGCTACAATTTGAGACCAGAAACGCATCACGTATCTGTAAGAGTAAATAATAATTATAATAATGATGATAATAATAATAATAATAACTATGCACCCGTTTGTAAGGAAGCTTGTAAATTAACTCATTTCTCTCTCCAATGCGGTCATGTCACGTGACAAAAGAACGAACGATTCGAAAGACTCGAGAGATGAACTAATCAATTCTCTTTCCGGCTCAGTCTGCATTGGTTAAAGTGTATGGGGCTGTCACGTGATGAACAAACGACTCAAACCCGAAGACTTGTCAGATAAAAGGTGAGGTGAGCTAATCATAGACTGAAGACCCAGGTAAACAATGAATTAATCTTTTCTGTTTCTTATAGCAGTTTTGTATTGTTTGTAGTGTGAGCAACGTTTGCGTAAGTAGTAGACGTATTAGGGAAGTAACGCGTAACATTTTAATTATATTTTGCTAAAATTAACGAAATGACTCGAATAAAGATTTGTTCATTTTGCTGAACGAGACTCGAAGGTCCGAGTCGGTAAAATGATCCGAACTTCCCATCACTAGTACCTGTGTCACAAATCCATCATTTAAACCACGTTGGTTTGAGCTGTCGTTATGACGTTGTTCTACTTCTTCTTCGATTTAATAGCCGACTGGTGCAATGAGCATATACTGCCACCTACAGTAATTTGGTTTTATTTTCTCCTTTCTTCGACTCGAATTACGCTTTTGAAATTATGTTACGTAGGAGTGGAGTAATAACGCAACATTAATTTGTTCTGCAATAAATTATATACATATACACACACGGAGTTAAAAATGTGCTCTTTTCTGATCCCAATGTCTATAATTTCTCAATTTCATTTAAATACCATTTCTTATTTAATATTGATAGGCTACATAAGCACAATTGAAAAAAGATGGGTTTTTAAAAAAACTGTGATGTACTCTTGTGGACACCTGTTGCTTATTTTGCTCAATATTTTGCCTATTTAAGTCCCCTTGCCATTCAGCCATGTGTTAATGAAAATGACAAGAACACCCCAATTTTCAAAGCATGAAATTGCAGTTATTTTGGAGGAGGTGGAAAATAATAAAATCCAGCTATTTTCAAAGCTGAAAAACAGCATTGCAAATGCTGACAAAAAGAAAATCTGGGCAGAAATCACTCAAAAAATAAATGCTGCTGGCTATGGGTACGAACGAAGCCCAGAAGAAGTCAGGAATAAGTGAAGGGACTTCACAAGCACACAAGACTGGTGGGGTTATCAATTCAGTTCCTCCTCTCACTACAGAAGAAGAGAAAGTTTTGGCCATCCTGGGGCCTGAACCATTGGAAGGGATCCTTGGAGGTATAGATGCATGTGCATCAACCAGGCCTTTGCCTTCAAAGTTCAGTCCTCCAACATCAGGCCCTCTCCAATTAAGAAAAATCCTGCTTCCAAGGGCCAAGATCCTTGAACTACTACAGGTTATGAAACCACATCTTCAGGGGGCAATAAGAAGAAACAACACCTTAAGTTCAGCGGTGCAGTTGTTAGCTACACTGCATTATTATGCTGTTGGAAGTTTTATAGACGTGGTGGGTGATGGCCTGGGGCTCAGCAAGTCTTCAGTCATCAAAACTACAGCTTATGAAGAACATCCTGATTTTCCCCCAAACTCCTGAAGAAATCCAGCTGGCCAATCAACAGTTCTACAGTATTGACAACATCCCCAGAGTGATTGGCATCATTGATGGCACCCTTATCCCAGTGTCAAGCCCTGTGGTAAATGAGCCCTTGTACATTTGCAAGAAGGGCCATCCAGCACCAAGGGATGTTCACTGACATTGTGGCAAAATGGCCTGGAAGCACACATGACTCTTTTGTGTGGGCCAATTCTGCAGTTTGCCAGGTGGCTAAAGAGGGTGGCTTTGGTGATAGCTGGCTGCTGGGAGACAGTGGCTATCCTCTTCGCCCATACCTCCTGACACCTGTGCAGCATCCAGCCACCATTGCAGTTTAAACCATTTGTTTAATCTGACACAACTTCTGTTAAATATTTTGTTTATTTGCCAATATGCCCCGCAGACTTAAATGAACACTTACAAAAATGAAAAATAATTTTGCAAATAGTGTATATACTGTGTGTGTGTATGTGTGTGTGTGTATATCTATGTGAATATTCTATATTCTAATTCTGTAAAAACAACAAAATCACTCATTTATACATTTTTGTTTATTTATTTGGGTACATTCATTTACTATAAAATACTGTGATTTGAGTGTTAACACTTAATATAAGTGAAAACCTTTAACATACTGTTTTACCAATATTGTTATATGAGAAATTTGTCTTTATGAATGTTTTAACAAAGATACTCACTTGACAAACTCACCTTTTCTTCGCACAAACGAAACGAAGGCTGCGTTCCAATCGGCATGATTAATGCTTTCAGAGGGCACTTCGAAGGGAGAATAATTTCGAGGGCCACGCTGCTATATAGTTTCAAACTGAATTTGTAATAAACAAAATATTTAAAGGCGAATTAGATAAGAACTAAGCACCACAACTTTAACTCTTCCAAATCTTTGCAAATAGTGTATATACTGTGTGTGTGTATGTGTGTGTGTGTATATCTATGAGAATATTTTATATTCTAATTCTGTAAAAACAACAAAATCACTCATTTATACATTTTTGTTTATTTATTTGGGTACATTCATTTACTATAAAATACTGTGATTTGAGTGTTAACACTTAATATAAGTGAAAACCGTTAACCTACTGTTTTACCAATATTGTTATATGAGAAATTTGTCTTTATGAATGTTTTAACAAAGATACTCACTTGACAAACTCACCTTTCCTTCGCGCAAACGAAACGAAGGCTGTGTTCCAATCTGCATGATTAATGCTTTCAGAGGGCACTTCGAAGGGAGAATAATTTCGAGGGCCACGCTGCTATATAGTTTCAAACTGAATTTGTAATAAACAAAATATTTAAAGGCGAATTAGATAAGAACTAAGCACCACAACTTTAACTCTTCCAAATCACTCAAAGTGGATGGTGAAATCTTCGAAAGGAATAGGGCATAGGGTCGATAACTCTGAATAGAACACACCCCAAATTAACAACGACCTATGCCTCTAACCACAGGTGAAAAGCTGTCGTTCCAACGACACAAGTTTGCGATGCAGTTTGCGAATGTTCGTTTGAACTATGGTTTCGGGAAACACTGAATCGTTGAACTATGTTGGTAACGACGGAATTTGTGACCATAGTTGGCTAACGATGCTTTTGGGAAACGCACCCCAGGTCGATTTTGGCCTGTCTAATTAATATTCATGAACATCTCTTCTGATTGGCCTGTTGTATTCTGAGTGACGCACGGCCAGGCCAACCACAGGTAACTAGGGTCAGCCGACGTCACAGCGCTAGCTGGAGGCAGCAAAACAAAGGGGAAACTGGAGGCGGCCCATTCAAACCAGTGCAGGTTCGGTTACACGAGGAGCTTAAAATATCATCTTGTTGTGATGTTGGGTGTCAGAATCGACGTAATACAGCTTCAAATTAGAAATGTTATCGCATATCTCCTGCCACTGACAGACAAAAAAACGATGACAGCTGCGTTTAAACGCGATAAAACAAGCAGACTGGACAGAAACGATCGTCAAAAATGCTCACGTTTGCAGCGCACACTTCTTATCAGAAAAGGTTAAATAAAGTATTGTCTTTTGTTGTTATGGGCG
>NW_015507072.1:100357-101251 GCF_001515645.1 Sinocyclocheilus grahami
CGATAAAACGAGCAGACTGGACAGAAACGATCGTCAAAAATTTAAATAAAGTATTGTCTTTTATTTTTTATGGGCGCGTCTACAGATTTCTTACCATATGTCTATGTTTCTTGCATCTCAAGATTATGTCATGTATGAAATAATGTCTGTGTGCATGTGTATAAAACAACGGACGATTTATATATAATCATTTGTAATTGTATATACATTGTTGTGATTAATTGTGGCTGGAACAATAATGTAGCTGTAAAAATAGTTGCCTGCTGAAATTGAAATGTATATACATCTTCATCATGACTAGATAGACACAGTGAGTTTCCCATTTGTAAAATAGCCTTACATTGCTGTAAGCTAAAACGATTTAATGAAAGTGCGTATTGCACGATTTTCTGCTTCTATTTGGCATATGCAGAAATTGACTTTGGCATGCAAAAGACTGATAAATTCATAATTAATGGCATGGCTGGTTCAGTAGACAGAAATACGGGACACACAATCTCTCATTGGATTGTCAAAACTTGGAAACCTCACAATTTAGGTGAGACTTTTTTCCTACCCTGTGCAAAAGAGACCGTTTCTGTTATGTGTGCTGCTGATCAATTAAGCATTGATTCCAATGTCAATGATACAGTGACTAATCATATTGGGTGAATGGCAATGGATGTGAAAGAGCAGATACGAAAATATTATTCGTATTATCCGTGAAAAGGTTTTTGCCCCCTTCCTGTTTTTTTTATTTTTTTCATATTTGTCACACTTAGAAGATTCAGATCATCAAACCAATTTTAATATTACGCAAAGATAATGCAAGTAAATACAAAATGCAGTTTTTAAATGATAATTTCATTTATTAAGGGAAAAAAGCTGTCCAAACCTACCTGGCCCTACGTGAAA
>NW_015507072.1:103428-107568 GCF_001515645.1 Sinocyclocheilus grahami
GTGTAATATTAAAATTAGTTTGATGATCTGAATCTTTTAAGTGTGACAAATATGCAAACAATTAAAAAAACAGGAAGGGGGAAAAACTTTTTCACACCACTATATATATATATATATATACACTGAACAAAATCATGTGCAATAATCATGCTGTCTAATCAGCATCTTGATATGCCACACCTGTGAGGTGGACGGATTATCTCGTCAAAGGAGAAGTGCTCACAAACACAGATTTAGACAGATTTGTGAACAATATTTGAGAGAAATAGGCCTTTTGTCTTGGATCTTTGAGTTCAGCTCATGAAAAATGGGGGCAAAAACAAAAGTGTTGCGTTTATAATTTTGTTCAGTGTGTATATATATCAGTGAAACACACACATTCACCATGTTCACTAAATGGAATCTGTTTCCCAAAACGATTTGTGCCAAGTCTGTTACAAGAAATTTGAGACATGATTTCTGCTCTGAATATATATTTGTCCCACATGTCTGGATTCTCAGACTATAGCAGTTACATCCTGTTAATTATGTCTGTACAGTAGGCTATTATGTGAGTGTCTGCTTGCACATGCGATTGCTCAACCTTTCAAGGTCTGCCATCAGCAATACAATTGCTGGAGCATGTTCAAACGATCTCTGACAGGTTTTCAGAATGCAGATGAAAATGGACAGACTTCAGTTGTTTTGGGGCAAAAGTAACCAGCATGAGGATCCTTTCCTGATCATATCCTACTTTTCCTTATACTGTACATTGCTGCAGAAAAAAAAACTGTTTATGCAAATGTGTAACTGTATACTGATGTTTAAAATGTAGACCAATATTCTTTTAAATATATCTTTATATCATATGTGATATGAACCATTGTCTGATGTTATGACAAACCAAACGTGTGATAATTGGTTAGAAGGAACCAACAATTTTCAAAATGTCAACATTCATGTTTACAGGCACATCATCTTTTCATGTTTATATCATGCGGTCTTTACTATGTGACATCTGCGTTTTAATATTTATGGTTCTATAAAGTATATCCTGCATGTCAGGAGTGGAAAGTACTTTATCATCATGTTGTAAATTTCAGAAACATTGAGACAATATAAGACAATATATATTGTTTTACTGAGTTAAGTCAAATCATATTTCCATGCACTTCATGAATGAATTTAATCAATACATTTAAACAGTCAGTGAAATCCATTTGAATGTGACTAATTTATGTTACTGTGATCATTTGTGTTTATGAAGCGACGTCACTTCAGCCAGCACAACACAATCTTTGACCTAAAGCAATGCATTTTTAGTAATGTTATATCCATTGTTAATGAATGTGACCAGATCGTACATAATATGGTTCATTCATGTTATTAGTCAGTTATCTGATGTATAATCTATCAGTTATACATTATAAGTGTAAAACGACTATAAAATCAGCTGCTGTAACAGTTTATTTAACATTTGTCAACTTCAGGTAACACATTATACAGTAGGATATCTGTGTCATTACAATTTTTTTTTAAAGCCTTATATAGTCACAACTGAGAACATTTTTAATAGTTACTTCAATAGTTTATTTCTCCATCTTATTAGTTTAAAACTGATGACATAAAAAAAAGTTTAGTACAATTTTACTTTCAAGTACCAAGTAAATTGTTGACATTTCTCAGTTCCTGCCACACTTCTAGGCCTATTAGGGAATCGGTCAAACCAACTTATCATATTAGCCACAAATTTAAAATGGTTAAAAAGCAGAACTAAGTAAAAATTTTATATAAAACATTGATCTTACTACCAGTCATGATAGTAAATACAATATAATAATAAATATCCTGAGATGTTTAAGAGTGGCTGTATGATTTCACTATACCAGCAGATGGCAGCAAAGGTGTTATCAAACAATACCTTTACGATTGAACTGCTTGTCCTAGTACAGTATATAAGGTTAGAGGGATGCTGGAGCATCTTGTGACAAAGGCAGGGAAACACCCTGGATGGATCCTTTACCTTATAACCAAAACAATTGACAGTTTTGACCTTTCATTGAATGGTCAGGGGCCTTTTCAACTCTGACCAGGCCAGAATTAATATGTTATTTTACTCCCCAATAAAGTCCAGTGGCATACATTTTTTTTATCTCCTGGGATTCCTCGCTTCTGTGTTGTTTATACACCAATGTCTACTGTGTGTTATCAGACTGACATTAAAGCGATAGTTCACCCAAAAATTTAAATTACCCCATGATTTACTCACCCTCAAAGGTGTATACAACATTCTCCTTTCATACAAATACAATCAGAGTTATATTTAAAAATGTATTTATTGAATAATACAATTTTATAAACAACAGTCATTATAAAAGTTGCTAAATTCAGTAAAAATTACAAAGGCAGCACCTTTACATAAAATATAATGTGATGACATTTCGCCCTCAGCCACAACTATTTGCTCTGGAACAAATAATAGCTCAATGAGACCAAAGACTGGCTGTTAGATTTACCCCAAAGGAATTATATCTCATGTTTATGCACTATAGAGACTCTGTTATTACAAGAAAATCGCACTCCTCTCTGACAATCAGAATCAAGGACCAGAAAGAACAAACAAACTGCCATTTCTAAACTTGATTCTGCCATTTGATTCATACCATTACCATTCAAAACTATGTGATTAACATGATTTAAACGTACACTTTTGTCTGAAAAATATGCATTAAATTAATAATTACAAGAAATGACAGTAAAGAGTAAGACTAAATAATGTTACAAAAGATTTCTATTCCAAATAAATGATGTCCTTCTAAACTTCCTGTCGCTGTATAATAGTTTCCACACTTCATTAAGCAATAGGCTACAAACATTTTCCACTGTGGTAATAAGAAATGTTTCATGAGCAGCAAATCAGCATATTGGATGATCAGCAAATCAACATATTGGAATGATTTCTGAAGGATCGTGTGACACTGAAGACTGGAGAAGTCGAGATCTGACATCACAGGGGAAAAAGAAAACAGCAGTATTACTGTTTTTGACTATTTTTAATCAGATAAAGGCAGTTGGTAAATATGCACAAATAACTTTATACAAAACCTTTAAACAGTAATGAATATATCTTCAAAACAAGCACAAGCAGCTTTTATATATACACATTTATTATATTATACTATACATTTATACATAAAATCACATTGTTAACATCAAATTAGTTGCTTATTATATTCCATAAAATGCTGTAAAATATTTTCTTTTTCATTTACAGTGTACCAGATATTCTTTTTACACTTTTGTCCATACAATTTTGTTTAATCTAAAAAAACAAATCTGACAACAAATAATGTTAAAAAAGCTTTTTTTTCAGGCTGGACCAGCCAGTGCACTAAGCGCATGTTTCAGAAGGCTGACTGTTTCTGACTGCGCTGACTTTATGGATTAGCGATTGGCTCTTTTATTCAGAAGGCGGGGCTTCCTTTGATAGAGTGGCCATATTGAGCCTTGCATTTTTCCCCATTCATAACTATATGAGTGACATGTCTTTGGTATTCTAAAGTCTTTGGACACAAGGAGCGTGAGAATGTCTGGGAAACTCATGAATATTCATGTATGCTCTGCCCACTGAAACCGAAAATTTCAGAAACTAAAAATCTCCAGTGAGAATATGCTAGTCTCGTGAGAACCAAGTTTTGTTTACGGCAAAGGAAATCCTCATCTTCTCGTGGTTTGTATCGAACTCCTCCAACATTTTTCTTTACAGATCCTTGTTTGTACTTCTAAATCGTGACCAGTGTTTGCCTACGTCCTGCGTCATACACTGGGATGCCTCTTTCGTGAATGCACGTACAACAGTTAGCGGAAGCTAGAGATTACGGTTTATAAAGTCTTAAATATGGATTTTCTTACAAAAACACAACCAATTCACATCAGAAGGCCTCCATGTAGTACTTTTATGATGGATGGATGCACTTTTATTGGAGTTCTATTGGACTACTGAATCTCAACACCCTTTCACTGTCATTTTGCACAAACGTTCTTGCTCTCTGGGAACTAGGTGAAGGGTTACACGGTTTGGCACTCATTGAAAGATTTCCAGTCATTTTAAGAAGAGGAAGCGGTAGAGTGATCATTAGCAGGAAGTGTGGAGGAGGATTG
>NW_015507072.1:107613-108428 GCF_001515645.1 Sinocyclocheilus grahami
CAAGAGAAATTATCGACAATCAATACAGAAATGTGTAAATAACAATAGTTCACAGTAATAAAAAATTATTATTTTACCATTTTTTTTGTGAATATCTACACTAACTGTTCAAAAGAACAGTACCCAGTGACCCACAGAAATGAGCATGATTAGGGTGCAATATTTCCAGATTTGGGCCAGTTATCAGAAGACTAAATTTACTCAACAAGGGGGAAAGGAAGTGACAACAGTGCTGTGTTAGGAACAGGTAAGATGTATTAAAACAAAACAATGGAATTTAAAGCTCTCTCTTCACAATCATGACTTACATGGCTGTCTCCACAAGAAAGGATTCCTACACGGCAAAGGGAGGAAATAAAGGCGGAGGGACAAAATGAGACAATATTATATCATACCAATACGACTCTAAAACACCCACCCTGTACATTAGCTACTCATCAAACTCCCCTCATGGAGATCATGGATGAGCAAAACTTTGTCATGATTACCAGTTCTCTAAGATCCACACCAACTGAATATTTACACTTTTGTATGTTTTGTGTATTTATAGAACAAATATTTATCCAACTAAATAATCTTTATGAAAAGTAGTTACAGTAGCTTTAAACTTATCAAATGCCTTTACCTTAATTTACAATAAATCCATAACCCATTTTGACATTTTGGAAACTTGAAGCTTGAATTGCATTTATAGGTTTATAAAGAATATGCCTAATATTCATTTGCTGCTATCTAAAGCAGTGGTAAACATCCTTTTTAAGCCCAAGATCCCTGACCTCGGCCTTTATGAAAGTCAAGATCTACCTATTGAAGAA
>NW_015507072.1:110954-111405 GCF_001515645.1 Sinocyclocheilus grahami
CTCACGTGACCTGCCAGAACTAACGCTAAAGCTTAATTTATGCTGATTAGTTAATTATCCTGATTGTTCATGACCAATTCAGACTTTTATTTTTACTCCAGTATATTCACACACAAGCTTTGGGAATTCCTGAATTTATGCCACAGAATACATCTACCTAAGATTTAGGACATGACCAGCATCTGTCTCCATGATGTCACCAGGTATAACCTTTAGGTGAAACAGGGTCATCTAGTGATCATAATGAGATACTGCCATTTACAAATGAATTCAACACTGCTCAGACTCATCACCTCATGTTTAGAATGAGAAAACTGTATGCGCTCATGAATGCTTGATTCTAATTGGCTGGCAGAGGTTCTAAGGGGTCTATATCTTCATAAACAAAAATTTAAATAAAAAAATGGGGTTTCAGAAAGGTGGGGCATAGAGGAGAAACAATAATGTACAG
>NW_015507072.1:119254-124296 GCF_001515645.1 Sinocyclocheilus grahami
CCAGATGGGGGCAGAGTAGGTGCTGTTACACGGACGAATGACACTATTTCGTTGGACCTCCTTTAGCTTTGATTACGGCATGCAATCACCGTGGCATCGTTTCGATAAGCTTCTGCAATGTCACTACATTTATTCCCATCCAGAGTTGCATTAATTTTTCGCCAAGATCTTGTATTGATGATAGGAGAGTAGGACCGCTGCGCAAAGTCTTCTCCAGCACATCCCAAAGATTCTCAATGGGGTTAAGGTCTGGACTCTGTGGTGGCCAGTCCATGTGTGAAAATGAGGTCTCATGCTCCCTGAATCACTCTTTCACTATTTGAGCCCGATGAATTCTGGCATTGCCATCTTGGAATATGCCCGTGCCATCAGGGAAGAAAAAATCCATTGATGAAATAACCTGGTCATTCAGTATATTCAGGTAGTTAGCTGACCTAATTCTTTGGGCACATAACGTTGCTGAACCTAGACCTGACCAACTGCAGCAACCCCAGATCATAGCACTGCCCCCACAGGCTTGTATGGTAGGCACTAGGCATGATACGTGCATCACTTCATCCGCCTCTCTTCTTACCCTGATGCGCCCATCACTCTGGAACAGGGTAAATCTGGACTCATCAGACCACATGACCTTCTTCCATTGCTCCGGAGTCCAATCTTTATGCTCCCTAGCAAATTGAAGCCTTTTTTTCCAATTAGCCTCACTGAGAAGTGGTTTTCTTGGTAAGGATACACAGCTGTTTAGTCCCGGTCCCTTTGCATTGTGCATGTGGAAATGCTCTTACTTTCACTATTAAACATAGCCGTGAGTTCTACTGTTGTTTTTTTACGATTTGATTTCACCAAATGTTTAAGTGATTGCCGATCACGATCATTCAAGATTTTTTTTTCAACCACATTTTTTCCTCGAAGATGATCTACTTAGATGTTTTCTTACCTTGATACATGCCAATAATTTGACCCTTCTGAAACAGATTAACAGCTTTCCACGACCACAGGATGTGTCTTCCGACATGGATGTTTAAGGAATGCGAACTGCATCAGTTAGGGTTAAATAACTTGTTGCCAGCTGAAACATAATCATTCATGCAGTAATTATCCAATGGGAGGCTCTTACCTATTTGCTTAGTTAAATCCAGGTGCTGACTTTTTTTTTTTGGACGGGCAGTGTATATTAATAATAAATAGATTTTCAAATATTTAAATATCTTAAATTCATATATTTAAAAAATATATTTAAATACTTGATTTTGGCCGCTTTTTAATATTTTTTACATATTAAATATATGTAAATATATTTTTATTGGAAATATTTACATATATTTATTTCCTTAAATGTAAATACATTTAGATATGTAAATATATTAATTTGCAATATATGTCCATATATTAATTTCTAATATTTGTTAACATATTACATTTCTGTACATGTAAATATATTAAATTTCTATAAATGTAAATATATTTTAAAACATTCAAATATTTAATTAAATAAACTTAAACATGTTTTATAGAATATATTCCCGTTTACTCAAACTTTTAAACTTACTCAAACTTTACAAAAGCTTGTAAATAAATTAAATCTCCACACATGTAAATGTTTTCATTTTATATAGATTATAATTTGCCCCTTCAAAATAAATAGAATACAAACAAAATTTGGACACTGAAAAACTGTAAAAATCTCCAGACAATGTAACTTAAAAACAGTGGCAATATAAATTGACTTGTTATTAATATAAAGAGTACATTTATCAACACCAGTTTAGCATGAACGAACAAAAATTATGAATGCGCATGATGTTTCCGGCACATGAATGAAAGATTATCATTATGTAAGCATCCAGGGTCAAAACATTATGCACAAATATGCAAGTCTTAGTAGGCATTCAACACCAGTGTTGGGGAAGCTACTCTGAAACTGTAGCTTGACCAGCTACAAGCTACTCGTAAATTAAAGTAGTTAAGCTACATTCAAGCTACCTTTCTGAAAAAGTAGCTAGCTACACTACTATGGGATGATATTAGACTCAAAATGATTAATAGATGCACGCACAATTATCCATGTACTGCATACATTTTATACCTGTATCTTACTAACCACAAACGAATGCCTTTCAATTTGAGTCTGTGGAATTTGGGATTAAATGATTGTGCAGCGATTTGTACAAATACAGACATGTTTGTGAATACAAATTTTCTGTTCTGCATTAATATATCATAAATTGCTCATGCTAAAAGGAATCCGTGCATATGTGGATCAGGTGACACGCGTGCATTAATTGATGTCTAGTTCGAGTCGATCTTGTTTGGTTATTTGGATTTTGAGACTTCATTTTCGCAGTTTACAGCATTTCATGTCCCCCCCACACACAACTACCAACAAACAAGGCCCAGTGCAGCAATTCATTAACGTGTACACGATTTGAAAAATTCGCAAATGTTTCTCACTACACTGAAACAAATGCTTTTCAACCGGTGTCTGCAGAGTTAAGAATTACATTAATGTGCAGATTTTGTTCAAATAGAGACATATCTGTGAATACAAATGTTATAATTTGTATTAAAGTATCATGATTTGTGCATGTAGCGATTAAAATGTGCATTTATGGATCAGGTGACATGCGTGCATTCATTCACATCTCTTCTGAGTCGATTCGATTTGATTCATTTGAATTTTGAGACTTTCGTTCTGCCCTTTTAGCCTAGCCCAATCCACACACACAGAGCTCGCGATCCGCAGCTGAGCTAAAGAAAATCAGCGACCACTAGATGGCACTAGCCCCAGTCACATGTGCACATTCCATTGAGTACGGTTTTATGAATTTTACATTGTGTTTTCTTTGTTTCTTTTTGGTTTGGCTATTCTCCTCTACCTTAGAAATATAATAAAGATGTTTTATTGAACTTGTTCTAACTTAACTTGTCTTAAGACACAGAATAGCTTATATTAATTTTGCCAAACAAGAACTTCGTGATGGTACCTTGTTTTTATCCCCCTTTCTAGTCAGAGGAAGACGCTGTGTGCGCTGCTTCAATGCATACAGGCTCGTGGCTCATCAGAACGCAAAACGGAATGTAGCGTTTAGTCGCGCTACATCGCTACTTACTGGAAAAGCTACACCGTTTTAACCCTTAAATGCATACTTCGGGTCTTTAGCGACCCGGGACATCATTCTCTACCCTCTGCCTCCTTCATTTTTTAAAGTTAGACATCCACTTTCTTAGTATTCCTCAATCTATTCATTATAAACAATATAACAAGAAAAAATTGTAAAATATAAAAGAATGCCTGTTTTCTGATTATTATTATTATTTTTTTAAGTGTATAGAGTCGCTACAGACCCAAGATATGTAAATGTGTAAGTACTTTTTCGTGCACGACTATATTTACATATCTGATGACTTTGTGCAATGCATCTTATTTTCCTCAAGGTGGCACTGTTTGATACACAATGATGATGTGATGTTTCACTCATAATTACCGCAGGCATAAAACAAACGAATATCATCAGCAAAAATTTAACTGGTTTGAATAGCTTTACTGCAGAGCAATTACTATACACAATGAAATATAAATGTAACTGCCATCTGATGCTGGATGTGGTGAATAAGCTGCCAGTGATCAAAATATTGAATATGAAGTAATTGAAAACGATTGTTTTGAGAATATGGTTGAGATTGTGAATTTGAGGCAGATGCTGAATGTACTGTGAAAGTGCACTCTGACGATGACAGTGTGGCATTACAGATATTTTCCGTACTGCCCCTTTGTTTACTTTGATTTTCTCTGTCACCGCCCTCCAACTAAAATACATTATAATTGGAGGCAAGGACCAATTTAGAGGAGGAGTATATGTATATAGAGCGAGGTTTAGTGACTGGAGGAGGTTCGACTGACCAGAATATGTGTGTTACGTTCCCTTTGGAGGCAGTCCTTGCGGGTGGATCTTTCGGAGTGTGCATTTCCGGGGGATGGTGGAGAGGAGGTGGTGCTACCTGTTTAGCCTGTTGCTAACGGGCATTTCTCTTGGCCTGCGAATGCCTCTTTGTCAATTCTGGGATTGAACTGGAGTTTCGCACCGTACTCCTAAAAATCAGTGACTTGGAGCTGTCAAAAAGGAAGGCGCAAGACAGGCTGACGCCGCCGATGTTCCCGAGTCACTCTTAGCCACCCGTGCTGCCAGCTTGGTCATTGTTCGCTCTAATCACAGTCACACATACACTCATTGCACTAATTTCTTCATATTTAAAAAGTGCTGTTTTGTTTTGTTTTGATTTCTGTTTTAGTTTATTTTGTTAGATTATTATTATTAGTTTTTTTTCCCCTTGAAGTAGAGTGGTGCTTAGAGATCTAAAAACGTATCTATATTATATTAACTTTTCCTGTAGTGCTGCCTTTGTTCTGTCTTTATCTTTTTTATATGTAGCGGATGGTTGTGTTTTTCTGTTGTGCTATCCAGGATGAATTAAATTAATATTAAAAAGTGGCAGGTATATACTTGTCTGGCGCCCGAACAACAATGTAGGATATCAGACCGAATCAGACAATCTAAGATTTGGTAAAACATGATTGAGGCACGAGGAGTCACAAAAATTCCACAGAGGCCCAAGACAACAGGATGTCATAAATCAGACCCGAGCATTAGCCAGGCTGAAGCAAGCTTCGGATTGACTTTTCCCTCCACCTCACGACAAAGAACAGACTTTCGGAAATTCCTTACAGAACTCTTAATCTCTGGTCTTCATACATTCACAGAATGGCACGGAAACTGCCTTTCCATGCACCTAAATGACACTAAAAGGACTCGAGCAACTAACCATTGCTATATATCTAACCCCATATCATGTATCTAACCCACATGTTTAACCATCATGTCTTATTCATTTATTGTGTATGTATTGTTAATAACTATTGAATAGCTTAAGGGGTCGTATTCATGTTTGGTATGTGTGAGTTTGAGAATTCATGCTTGAAACGTTTCTTTCAATCAATTCTTGGTCAAATGTATCATAATCTTATTATAAGAAATCATGTCCAA
>NW_015507073.1:0-480 GCF_001515645.1 Sinocyclocheilus grahami
TCAGCTTTCAGATGATGTATAACTCTCAATTTCGAAAAATTTACCTTTATGACTAGTTTTGTGGTCCAGGGTCACATATAACATGCATAATGTCTACTGAGTGTTAATGGGCTTTCCGGTCTAAATTGAGTTTCCCTTTCATATCTCTGTTCCAATTCACCAGTAATAGACCAGATATTTAGAAATATAAGTATATGATATTAATAAGCTGGAATAATAATGTCTCACCTGTGTGTAGTTGGGTTTGACAGGTGGGTTTTCCCGCAGCTCAGGGTCTGTGTACTCATTGTTTACATAGTAACCAATGCGAATGAATTCCTGTCCCCGATAGGTGCATGTGATCAGCACGACGGTCACGCCCACTGCATCGCTCTCGGGGATCAGCCCTGTGTTTGGAGCGTCCGCCTGTCAATCAAGTCAAGAGAGACAAAACTCTGCTGTTTCCAAGCCGTCTTTGTAGCATGCAGATGGTAAATATTC
>NW_015507073.1:2042-2679 GCF_001515645.1 Sinocyclocheilus grahami
TCGAAGCCTTCAGTATTTACAAAGTAATTGCAGAATACGAGTAAACCGTGTGAATGTGTGACATCTCTCACCTTCAGGTAGGTCCTCCATACACTCAAATGTGATTTCGAATTGAAACGGGTTTCCAAAAGGACTGGGATTATCCAGAACTGACACGTTTAGCACCTGCACTTTGGCCATGATGGCTCACAAGCTTTGAGCAACAGAAGTCGGCCTCGTGTTTACAAAAGAGAGCCTGGGTCCAGATCGCTGTAAATCTGAAGTAAATCCAGCAGAAATTGACAAAACGATCCTTTGTTGGAGCAGGGGTTTTCTCTTGATGGGGTTAATTTGTACTTTTTAAACTAGCCAGATGGTCGCGATACATCCATTTTATTTATTTATTGTTGGAACAGCTTGAAGAACATATCATTTAGTGCAGGTCTTGCGTGAACATGGTTTTAAAAACCAAATAAAAGAGTCAAAACGCGTCCTTTCCACGGGATCCTGAAGGAAAAACGTCCCTAAATGCAACAAAGACAGCAGTGCTCTGGAGCTGATGATCTTCTTCTTCTTCTAATGTTTATTGGTGGTTGGCATACTAGCTTATTATTGCATTACCGCCACCATCTGAACTGGAGTGTGGAGCATCGATGCA
>NW_015507073.1:4181-5267 GCF_001515645.1 Sinocyclocheilus grahami
TGTGATAATTATATTTCATGTTTATATATATATATATATATATATTAATATTACCTATGTCTTGTCTTGTCACTGTCATTCTGTTGCACTGTGGAGCTTCTGTCACTAAAACAAATTCCTCGTATGTATATATATATACACACACACACACACACACGTTGTTACGTTAGCGTTGAAGTGAAGTTAAATTAAACATGTTTTGAACATTAAAGGGATGCTGTTTTACTTGGACACTATAGCCCAAGAACCCACGCACATTTTTTCTTTCTTCCTTGTTTTTCACGTGATCTCACCTTAATTTTCTTTAGGATGATGTGGAGAACAGGTTATTCTGAGCAAACATGCTTAGTTTCATTTATATATTTTTAGGCAAATAAGAAACTACAAAAAGTATTACCAGTAAAAAAAGGTGATGGTAGAAATTATAGTTTCTTTAATTTGTTACAACAAAGGAATACTAACATGGTAACTTCTGACCAAAAAGAGGGGCAATTAAGAAAACTTTTTCTTAGCTATTCACATTTCCCAAATTTGAGCAAGTAGGCTATTGCTTTGAAAATAACAATCAAATCAAATCTTCACTTGGATTAAATGGATTCTTCCCTTCTGTTCCTTCTAATCACATCCAGCGCAAATTTCTGTACACTGTAATATTTTCTTCCACTATTATGCATGTCCCACCTGACCTGCCATTTCTTCATCATTTCATTTTTGATCATTGCCTTAACTTCTTTACCAAAGGGAATGTTTATAACATCCAGGATGTTTCCCACCAGCATTGCACATTATGTCTCCCTCATCAACACACCTGATTCAACTCTTCAGCTCATTAGAGACTGCAAGACCTGAAGTGGGTGTATGTCAGATAAGCGAGAGATACAAAATGTCCAGACTCCAAAACATAAAATGGGAACATGGTTGGGAACCCCTGCTGCACTACAGCAGTGGGTGGTCTTCATAGTACACTTTTGTAACCCACAATAAAATATGGGTTAAATGAGTATAGGAGTATAGCTTTCTGATGTTCAGGAGGAGGTTAGGCCACTAGAGGGAGCCATAGGATAAGGAATCGTTTAAGCCTAATGT
>NW_015507073.1:5526-11687 GCF_001515645.1 Sinocyclocheilus grahami
ATTGGTGGCTGACTAAATACTTTTTTCCCCCACTGTATATACATATATATACACACAGATAAATATGTACAGCTGAGCTGTACAGTAAATATGAATGGTTTCAAGAGTTTTCACAATTTCTCTGCAATGAACCATTGTGTTTATTTTAAGAAATCTCAATAATCATATTTTTGAGGGACATGGAAAAGTCTTACATAAGTCTCCTTTTAATTTTTCTTTTCCAAAGAAGAAAGAAAAAGAAATACGTTTTTGACAACATAAACATCTCTATCCCTTTAACCCTCTGGTACTGTTCTGTTCAACAGAGTTGAGTTTGTGGCAAAACCATTTATAGTCCTTGTATTATTTCATTCTATGCTTGGTACTTTTTTTCCCCACAATAACTTGCATTTGGGAATGTGGACAAAACTTGTGCTGCTGAAATTATTTGTAGCAACTTAAAAACATACGCCAGCAAAACATGAGAATGCATCAATATATTTATAAATATATAAATAAATGTTTAAGGTTTCAAAATAAAACTTTAAACTGTTGGCTGTAGCATTTCTATCATAAATATGTGGCCAAACATTACAGATTAAATGCAATTAAACATTAGATAAACAATGGTTTGCTCGTGATGTAAAGTGTAACAACAATCGTCAGGCCGCTGGCGTCCTCTGCTGGCATTTGTTATAATACATAAAATACGCAAGTTTATTGTTTATACATTTCTTAATTTATTTTAATAGTGTTGATCAGTAAAACAATATGACTACTTACTTTTGATACTTTATTTCAACCAAGTATTATTTCCTCAATTATTATATGTATTGAATTCGTACTAAAATATATTGTTCACTTATCTTAATTACCAAAAATATATAAATAAAAGCTTTAGCAGATGATTAACAAAATAATCATTACTGATTATTAAAAGTTAAATAATCAGCCCTAGTTAAAACATTTGAAAATGAACCTGCATTAGAATAGTATTTTCCTGTCATATATTTTGCCATTGTTGATTTCTTGAAAAGAATAGGCTATTAAAATGGCTTCATCTCCTGAAAACAATATCGCATATAGTCTGATATTTTGAGCTAATGTATTCACACATTGTATAGTCAGTTGTGTTAATTAAAATTCTTACCACCATCAAAAGTAAAAGCTCAGAATGACATATCCCAGAATATTATGTTTATAGATTATAATGATTAAATTTGTGTTTATGTTTGAAGTTGTTGTAAATAATCGTCAACATAGCATAAAATTGCGACTTTGATGGTGTATAACAGGTGTCATTAATCTCCAAGAGAAAGTGAATTAATTCTTTTTTTTTTGGTGTATAACAGGTGTCATTAATCTCCAAGAGAAAGTGAATTAAATTTTTTTTTTTTAATTATTATGTTTGTAAACAGTACAGAGATGACATTAATGACATACAGCTTTGTATGCAATACACAATTTATATCAAGGCTATATTCAATGTCATCAGAACACAGGAAAGTAAAACAAAAAAGTTAATGATTGATAATAAGGATAACAAAGAAAATAAGAAAACCTAGAAAAAAACACATGAGCTTAAGATATTAATTTATTGTGGTGGCGACGTACTTCTCTAAGGCGTTGGTGTCACGTGTCTGTGTTGCGACGTACCCCTTCTCACATGTAAAAAGTACACGACTGTCGACTTCAGTAGGTTATCCCCGGCATGATTCACTCGCCATAGCTAACTAAGCAATCAGTCGTGATCGTCGCGTACTTTGCCGTGAGCAGAAGCCGTGACCAATGACGTGTGATAAGAAGCGCGACACTTTCGTCGCCCCCCTTCTCGCGTGAGAAGCTGCCTGAGAAACTACCTGAGAAGATACGTGACGTCTGCGCGTGTCCTCTGCAGTACCTTTTGCCAGTTCTGTGTGTGATTTTGTCAAATGTCTTAAGTGCTATAGATTAGTGTTTTTTTTTGTTTTGTTTTGTTCTGAGCAAAAAGAAAGAAAAAACCTGTGTGTAATAACATTTTAGCACCTCCAAATCACAGAATATTCCATAATCTTCAGAATATGACGAGTAAAATTAAAATTACACTGCAATATTAGCCAATCAATGAACTTACAATGTTATTTAGAAAAAGTGCTTATAACTTGTAAAACAACAACCAGGAACAACCAATTCACAGCTTTCTTGTAAGCACCATATACTGTATAAGATAATGGCAGTATAATCCAAATGGAAAGACAACATTTTTATGAGTTTAAGAGTTTTGCCCCCAAGAAAACAAAATCGAAAAATGAATGCTTCATGCATTAACACAGTTAAATCCAAAGACCAAATTCTAAATTAAAGATGCATTCATAATGTAAGCAATGGACCATGAGTAAACACTCAATCATGTTTACTAATTAATTTAGTAGTTTAGAAATTATAACATTCTAGGCTATATATTATACTGGCATGCATATATACACACATTCCAATTTTTTTTATGATTTCTCCAAAGGTGCCTCATTTTACAGATATTTTATGTTCTCATTCATAAAACACATTATATAATTAACTCTACTGTCACAGTGTGAACTCAAACAACACACAGTTATCCATAAGCAAGCATTCAGTAGCAAAACTGATGACACACCAGTCAGAATCTCAGGATAGTATAAACAGGAGCACAGGTGACTGCTTTAAAAATGCATCCTAGCACTGGAGAGAGAGCTGAAAGAATCACCGACAGGGTTTTACACTGCTTACACAGTGTAGTACAGTATAGTAACTATAGTAACAGTACTTTATATAAGGGACATTTCACTATTCAGTCTCCAGTAAACAGTATGATATGTTGTACACACTCAAAATTGTGACTGTCAAATTTAGCCTTTTTTTTGGTTACCCGTGTTTTTGCAGAACTGAGTCTGAAAGATCACTTACAGTAGTGTAATGAAAATTGATGTTTCATAAAGCTTATTGGTGTATTTTATTATTTCTGCATTTTTCATTTGTGTTGTATACTAAGACGTTGAGCTGCCAAATAATTCCTGAATCCCAATAAGAGGTTTTTGTTAGTGTTCTGAATTGATCTCACTAGTGTTGTTCACTGGGCAGGGAAGATGTCTGTGTATTTGTACTGTAGGTTTTGCCATCTGAGGCCAAAGTTTGATATTGATAGAAGTAAGGGTTTTTGACTGGAGTATTTGATTTTGACATGGAAGTTTGTACAAGTTTATTTGTCACGAGAATGTGTTTATAGTTGTGACAAAGTGGTGAATTGTTTCATGAATTGTGTGTTAGTAATCGAGAAAAACTAAGACAGCATTTAGGAAAATTTAAACAATTGGAAAATCTTTGGGATAAGCAATGTACACTGATTATATAAAACTATACTATCAGTACATCATAGTTCAATTAAATTGTTATATACGTTTATTCTGTTCAAAAGTGTGGAAATTAATTTTTCAAAATAAACTTCAAATAGGCCTATTCCTTATCCTGTGGCTCTCTCTAGTGGACAGCATTAATATCACAGCTTCTAGCCTCAGGTTATGTTATCACATAGGCTTTTGATAATAAAATAAACAACATAGAGTTTTTTTTTCTTTGAGCACTCATTATAATTCACTTTTCAAGCAATATCACCTAAAAATCAATTGAAAATCATGTAAGCCTATTCAGTGACTAACATGGAGTGTCCAAATATATTCACAGTTACATTTTAAATAAAATAATACAATATAATAATATAGGCTAATGTTAATCAGAGCACATATGAACTTACTGGTAATAGTTAATACAACACGTCTCTAAAGAAAAAAATAATTCACTATACAGTAGACATCATTTCTGAAAACTAGATAATTGTATGATCAGCAGATGTCTATTATTTTAGAGTTCAGGTTTTGTTTTTTCATGTCATACAGCTGCTTATTACAAGAGCAGTTTATAAGAGCCTATATATTGATAAATGATTAATAAATGTTTATACATAGGCCTATTTGAAAATGTTTTGAAACTGGTCTACTCAGTTTGACACATTTTCATTTTCAAATGTTATGTCTATTAAAATAAGGCTGTAGCTCATATAGTAGCCTATTGTTCATGTGTTGATATCTACTGAAGCCTTATGATCACAGTCGTAGGGAGACAGTGGCGAAACGAGTCAGCCCCGGGCCCATATGCAAAAAATGTGTAGCCCCCCCCCCCAAACTTTATGGGCTCCAACTCGGTTAACTTAATTTAGGCCCTATTGTTTATTTTTCTGAAGTAAATAACGTTACGTGAATCGTGACTATTCACAAGCTGTTTTATTTACGGTATTGGCTAATGCTTGTCAATGATGTTTAAAATGTTCAAGTCCATTCATTATTTGTAGCACACAAGCCACTCAATAATCGCAGCTGTGTGCTTTACTAATACAAAGTCTCAGCCTTCTGTCAATTTTATGATAAAATACAAACAATAAACGTCTTTTTACGCTCTTTAATTTGTAGTGAGCTTCGCCTCAGTTCAAGCTGCATATGAATCAATTATATTTTCCTCTTTAATACTTGCAGCACGAAATAAACATGAATATTTGAATGCATGTTAATATCAGAACAATTTAATACAAACGAATGTCTCATGAATCGATCAATCAGAGTTTTTAAAAAAAGTCAAAAGAATGACGGATGCCACAGACTTTTTTTTTTTTGGAGTAAGGCGTATATGTGGAATTTTCACATTAACTTCACGCAATATAACATGATTTTATTATCTTAATTTTTACTTTATTCTTAGAATATTATGATGTTAATCTTATTTATTTAGTTATTTTTCAACGTGGCACAAAAATGCTGCCGTATAGGCTACGGAATGCAAACACAATTTTGGCCAGAAAAGTAAAAAAAATTGTGAGGGGATATTTTCATTATTTGTTAATAAACCAATGTTGTCGGAGTCAATGTTGCAAAAATTTATTTGACCAACCTGACTCACCATCTCCTCATTGGACGTGCCTTTAGAGAAGAATTCATCTTTAGGGATTACATAATGAAAGAGGTTTTGTTTTCGATTTGAATTATTTCGTTTTAAAATAGTAATTTAAAGCATTCTGTTTGTTTTCCTTGCTGTACAAAAGCACAAGGTTTTGTTGATATTGTGAGTGCACACAAATACAAGTAGACCTTTTGCAGTTCCGAATGATGCATACTCTTACCTTTATGAGCAAAAATGACGGCGTATTTTTTAGTTTCCACTGTTATAAAAAAAAAATGCAAGTGATCGCGCTGGCGTCTCCATGTCCTGCAGCTCGCTTCAGCTTCCACTCTCCGCGCAAACGATTGGATATGCGCCTAACCGCTCATTTATCTAGGTTAAATGTTTAAATTAATACTGTGATATGCATGAAGTGTTTTATGTCTGTTTATTTTAGGCAAGTCGTGTTGGTTTGAGAAGGCTAAATTGATGAAACATAATGCTCAACTCACTGTCTGCCGCTGCCGCTTGGTCGTTCCTTTGAACAACAAAAACTTGAATTTAACAAACATAAAATGTTCCAAACATATTTCTAAATTAACTTTATAAAGAAACAAAAAGAAAAATGACCACTTTTAAATTTAAAAACCAAAACTGACCTATTTTAATAGCTGTGTAATGGGGAAGAGAGAGGTATGCACATTACTAAGCACTGAAATATAAAACAAATAGAAAAGGAAAAAGCGTTTTTAATAATAATTAAACACTGCGTTGTTAGAGTTGGTATGTGGCTTTATCAGAGGCTTGCACTTAACATTTTATGAAAATCAAGCTCAAATGGAGTTAACAAGGTTTTTGACCAGCGAATGAGGAGATCTGTGTTCCCTTTCGTGGAACTTCGAACTGCGTCCTCTAGGGGTCGCTATGGGGAACGCCTCGTCGTGACCCGTGTCTGAAGCCTACATTGAAAAAACACCAACTTGTTTGGCCGGCGACAGCCATGACGTCACTACCGTCGCAACTAGTACAAAATAGGCGCCGGTAGCGCACATCATCACTTTCTTCGTCTTTACTGACCGTTCTGTTTGAAGCGTGCATTCCAAAAGCAAAGTAAGAGCCTTTTCTTTTCCTACTATGGCGAGCACTAGCGGAGCGTTTAGAAAGTGTGTACATCTGTGTCAGCGGTTTCTGACACCCGATGACACACACGATCTATGCGTTGTTTGTTTGGGCGAGGAGCA
>NW_015507073.1:15657-22113 GCF_001515645.1 Sinocyclocheilus grahami
AACGTCTCGGGTTACTTATGTAACCATGGTTACATAAGTAACCCGAGACGTTTTGTCTGTCATTACAACGGCCGCATCCGAGGCAGAAAGTGCATCGCATTATACGCTTTCAGCAACTTACAGGTTATAACATTTATTGTAGCTATATGGGCGCTTCGTTTTTCATGTCGTTTAATACACTTGGCCAAAATCTCATGATAGACGATGAAGCGCTATATGCACAGGATATTTAAAACGTAGCCTGCAAAAATATCCTATTGGTTACAACAAGACGACAAAAGCTATTGTCCGCTCTTCAAACACACAAAAACATTAGCCTTTATAGACATAGTGTTTTAGTGAAGAAAATGCTGCACTTATTCAAACATCATTTATTATTTACCCTTGCATTGCGAGCAAGCCGAGATCTGTCTCCAGGTTTGTTCTGGATGGAAGCAGGGTGAAGTTAAGAGGTTTTGCTGACAGTTTGAGGATCCATAGCGTTAAAAAGTGTACTGACAAGCTCTTTTGAATGCTTTTCATTGGTTAAATATTTGTAAAACCCTCAAACAGACATAAGGAAGACCAATAGCAGTGATTTAAAACAATAATAACGAAATATAATAGAGAGTTTGGATTTTCCACGGCACACCTGTCTGGGCTAGGGTATGGCGACTGCCAACTCTGCCATACAGAAACGGCGCCCCTGGGACAAAGCCAATACATTGTACATTGATTATCAATGTACTTATTCACACGTACGTTTGTCCACACGTACGTTATCCAGACGCTTGTCCACATGTACGTTATCCAGACGCTTGTCCACACGTACGTTATCCAGACGCTTATCCACAGGTAAGTTATCCAGACGCTTATACACACGTAAGTTATCCAGACGCTTATCCACGCGTACGTTATCCAGACGCAAAGTAAAAAAAATAATTTTTTTGCTACGTCTCCACGTATGGCGAGTGAATCGTGCCTTTTCTAAGCTAAGCAGGAGAAGGAGAAGGAGCAGTCTACCCTGCCGTCGCAGCCAGTCTGTGTAGATTTTTGAATGGGATTGATAGGGCAGACGACAGACCGGTGGCGACGTCACGGCGATGTCATGGTAGGAACTATACCTGACGGCGACGTGGCTACGGCGTATGTGAGATGTATTAAAATTCTGTACGTCTGAACTAGGCACATCACATCACAAGACGCCTGATATATACGTCGCATCACAAGACGCCTGATATATATGTCGTATCAGTGTACGTCGCCTTAAAATGCCTGATATATAGCAGGGGGACAGAGAAAAATGGCGGGCTGAACGCATGTGTTTTTACCGAGTTGCCTAGCTAATCTCCCAATTTAGTCTTGAAACGTACACAAGTCTCACTTACGCCTACCAAAAATAGCATTTAAACACCGTATATGTGTTTTGTGTTCTCAAAATGCGGAAATCTTCACAGCAAACTAGCCTCCCGAAGATTATCATCCCTCCGGCCCGTGGCTCGACCCCAGCTTCGGTCTCGGACGACTCAGAAATGGAGGTGCAGTCAAACAGATAAACGCCGTGACTCGTCACATTTCACCCCTACTAAATCAAACGCCTTGAAAAAATTAAGGCCTCACGATGAGGATATCACTAATGCAACTCTTCTGCAAGCCATAACTTCCCTGACGACTCGCTTTGACTCACAAGATGAAAAACTAGAAGAAATGGCGAACCAAATGCGAAGGAACAGTATCATGATCGCAGAGATTTCCAAGGCTGTCAAGTTCAATGCCGCTGAAACTAAAGAGTGAAAAGATAAGTGCCGAGAGATGAGCAAATCCCTCCTGGGATTAACTACATCGCACAAAGACCTGGAGAGTAGAACATCTGAACTCGAGCGGTATAAAAGAAGATGGAATCTCTGGATCAACGGTATGAAAGAGAAGCCTGAAGAGGATCCCCGCAGGGAAGTGATCGGTCTTTTTGCTGAAATCGCACCGCACCTGGTTCAGAAATTAGAGGACATTGTTGACATAGTTCACCGAATCGGCAAGAAGGAGCCAGGGAAACCAAGGCAGATGATTGTGCAGTTTACAATGCGTAAATATAGGGATGAAATTTAGAAATCAACAAAGAACTCATCAGTCTGCCGGGACCGCGGAGTTCGATTCACAGAGGATCTGACGAGAGAGGACCGGCTGGCCCGCGCTGCGCTATGGCCTTTGATCGACCAGGCGCGTAAAGAAGGAAAGAAAGCGTACTACCGCGGACCGTTTGGTTACATTGAAGGAAAACGCATTGACTCGACATAATTATTCACCTGAACTGATTACGGGTAGGATCGTATGAGATATGACTGTTTTTGGAGACGCACTAGGTTGTGAGGTATGTTCTAGGTTCATGGTTATACATCCTAGTGAATTTTTTGTTGTTCTTTCTCATACAAGTGTTTGCACTTTTCCTTATCTTTTGTACTTTTCTTTTTTACTGTTATGTTTCCAGTTAAGTTGCCATTTTCTTTAATGTCACTGAATGTTAGGGGCATTCAAAATAAGGTTAAAAGAAAAGCAATGTTCTTATTTAGTAAAAGTAATAGTTCTCACTGTATTTTTCTACAAGAAACGCACTCTGTCATAACGGATACTGCTTTTTGGTCTAGTCAGTGGGGAGATAAGATGTTACTCAGCCATGGTTCCTCCCACTCGGCAGGTACTGCAATCTTATTTAACAACTGTCCAGGAAAAATAATCTCTTCCAGAGTTGATCTAAGTGGACACTGGTTAGCGGTTGTTTTAGATATTGAACATATTTTTTTAATTTTGGTTAATGTATATGGCCACAATAATGTTAAACTGAATCAATTTATTTCAAGAGGTCTCTTCTGTAATCTCTGACTTAAGGAGAATCTACCCTACAGATAATATTGTTGTAGGTGGAGATTTTAATGTTGTACCGGATGTGAGACACGATAGACATCCACCCAAAAGCATTACTTCTCGACCAAATCCTTTGGTCTCCCACTATTGCACTAGTCTTAAACTGATAGATGTCTGGAGATATCTCAATCCTTATCTCAGGCAGTTCTCTTGGTTATGACCCAATGCCTCCAGCAAATCAAGAGTTGATTATTGGCTTATTTCAGAAAACCTACTGTTATTTGTTAAAGACTGCAGTATTTCGGCAGCACCTTTGACAGACCACTGTGTTATTTCACTATTATTCAAACCAAATCGCAATACTTCAAGGATTAAGGGATATTGGAAATTTAATTCTGATTTACTTAATAATGAGAGATTTTGTAATAAAGTTAAAGATTTAATTCTGGAAATTAAGAACAGTAGTAACTTTAATTCTAATAAAGCCAGATGGGAGTTCCTCAAATTTAAAATTCGTGAATTATCTATTAATTACAGTAAAATACTTGCCAAAGTAAGGAGACAACAGGAACATAATATTATTTATGAGATTAACAAATGTTGTAGTGAGAGTGTATTGAATGATTCTGAAAAAAGCAAAATGGTCTCTCTACAATTAGAACTGGACAATATTTACATTAAGAAAGCTAAAGGTGCATATATACGTTCTAGAGCTAAATGGATAGAAGAGGGTGAAAAAAGTACTTCTTACTTTTGCAGATTAGAAAAAAGACGACAATCGAGTAACTCAGTCCTTTCACTAATGATTAATGGTGCTGAATGCACAGATCCTACTCTAATAAGTAAGAAAATCTATAAATTCCACAGTGACTTGTATTCTTCCAACTTCTCCCCATTAGAGTGTAATGATTTCTTTGATAAAATAATACCTTTTATTCCCCATATTGACAATGATTGGAGAGATTGTTGTGATGCTGACTTGCATATTGAAGAACTTGACTCAGCGGTTCAAAACCTTAAGTTAAACAAATCTCCTGGCCCTGATGGCCTCACAGCTAATTTTTACAAATTCTTTTGGAATGATATCAGGCTATTATTATTTAATGCTTTTGTTGAATCCATTGAAGATGGCTCTTTTGGCCCCACCATGAATCAGGGTCTGATTACATTAATCCCTAAACCAGATAAAGATATGAGATATATGGATAATTTTCATCCAATCACATTGCTTAATAATGATTATAAAATTTTCACACACATATATGTTAATAGATTAAAAATGGGAATTAATAATTTAATTAACGAATCACAATTAGGCTTTCTTAAAGGAAGATCTATTCATAATAATATAAGGTTGGTGATGGATTTGGTGGAGTACAGTCACTTGATAGAGGATGATGGATTCATTTTATTTTTAGATTTCAAAAAGGCCTTTGATATGATAGAGCACGCTTTTCTTTTTAGATCTTTAGAACTTTTCAATTTTGGTGAACAGTTTATTAGTGTCATAAAAATGATTTACAGAGACATGAATAGTTCAGTTTCTCTCCCGTTTGGTACTACACAAAGATTTCAGATTGGCCGTGGAATAAGGCAGGGATGCCCACTGTCCCCTCTTTTGTTTATTTTAGCTGTAGATATGTTGTCCACTCTGGTTAGTCATGATTCATCTGTGAAGAAATTAAATGTATTTGGGAAAACCTTAACAATCAGTCAGCTAGCAGATGATACTACATTATTTTTACAAAACAAAGAGCAAATTCCTCTGGCTATCTCTCTAATCAATTCCTTTTGTAAAGCTTCAGGCCTTCAATTAAATCTAAACAAATGTGAACTTTTGACCCTACACCCCATTCAAGATTTGTCCTTGTATAACATTCCAGTTAAAGAGACGGTGAAATATCTAGGCATTTCTATTTCCAAAGATTTGAAGATTAGTATGAAAGAAAATTTTGAAAATAAAATACAAAAAGCCAATGGTATCTTGAATAGCTGGTTACAGAGAGATGTGTCTATTTTCGGGAGAATTCTTCTATCTAAAATTGAATATCTATCTAGACTGATCTATCCAGCTTTTTCTTTAGCTCCCTCTTCAGTTATTATAAAAACAAGCAATCAAAAAATGTATGACTTTATTTGGAGGCACAAAACTCATTATATTAGAAAATCTGATATTATCAAAGGGTACAAAGAAGGTGGTCTGAATGTAATTGAATTTGAGCGTATGAATACTGTGTTAAAACTTAAGTGGCTTCAAATGTTTTTAAGTAATACTGACAGCTTTTGGTATGCAGTGCCTTCAGCTTTGTTTCGTAAATTGGGTGGTATCCGCTTCCTTCTCAAATGTGACTTTGATTTATCCAAACTTCCAGTGAAGCTATCAGCATTTCACCAACAAGTCTTATTATGCTGGAAATTGGCATACACACACAATTTTACACCCCACAATACTCCTATATGGAATAACAAATATATTCTTCACAGAAACAAATCCCTGTTTTATGAGGACTGGGTAAATAGAAATATTTGGTCAGTGTTGGATCTAATGGATGAGACTGGTAATATGTTAAATTACAATATATTTAATTTAAAACACGGATTTGCCTGCCATCCAAAGCAATTATTTACTGTTATTAATGCAATACCCTCAGGTGTAAAAATGCTAATGAGATGTTCTCTTTCCTACTCAAAAATTACTGCAGTCCTTCCTTTATTATATGTTGGTGATATTGAGATAGAAAACAAACTTTGCACTAACAAACATATAAGACAATATATCATCCAGTCGTGCTACCCTTGTCAAATATTAAGAAATAAATTGGATCATACATTTGATAAAAACACTGTTAAATATTTCAGAACAGCTTATCTAACATTTCCTATTCTCCCCAAGGTAAAAGAAATGCAATTTAAAATATTAAATGAGATATATCCCTCCAATAAATTTCTACATTCAAAATTTAATTTTGAAAATGAGCCCTGTTATTTATGCAAGTATTTAGTTGAAGATACAGAACATGTATTTTTTACATGTAGTTTGTCGCAGTCTTTTTGGAAAGCATTGCAGGACTGGATGGTAGAGAAGGGTGTGATTGCTGATGGTTTCACTCTAACCTTACAAGATGTAATATATGGAATAACCAAAGAGTGCTCTGCTTTGTACGATTTGATTAATAATATTATATTATTAGCAAAATACTTTATACATAAATGTAGATATTTTAAATCCCCTCCTTTGCTTATTGTATTTAAAATTGATCTAAAATACTTCTCAGATGCCCTTAGTAAAATGGAAAATCCAAAAGCAGTAAAACTACTTGATTTGTTTGTATTATATAATTTGTTGTAATTATGTATTTTTTTATTTAATTTATTTTATATTTTATGTTTCTTGGAATGTTTTGTTATATGATTTGTCTGGAGCTTATTATGATTTTGTGTTGAGCCTTCCATACCAGAATCTTTTTTGTATACTAATTAATGCCAGTATTCAGATTTTGTACTTAATAAAAAAAATTAAAAAAAAGCCTGATACATAGCCTATGTTGTGCCCATGTATGTCACCTTTAAAATCATTTAAATATTTGCATTAGATGTAGGCTATTGCTTTCACTGTAA
>NW_015507073.1:27036-33329 GCF_001515645.1 Sinocyclocheilus grahami
ACGGGAAAAAAACGGGATAAACACAAACATGAAACTTGTAAATAAAATAATCTGATGTATAGCCTGTGAGAAATATATAATTATTAATATTTATATATAATTTTTTTAATGTAAGCGTAGAGGCCTTAAGACTGTAATATTACCTTTTATGTTTTAGCTAATCAGGCCAATGAGAGACAATTACTAATCATTCTCATTTTTTATTAAATCATTATTTTTTTACTTCTCAATCTGTTTATTTTATTAAACACAAGGGGTCATTAATGATGCTTACATTATAGCATGTGCAAATTCACACACAAAATATCTATAATTTGGCCAAAATTGCAGGTGTCTTAATATCCAAGAAGGGTTATGATAGAGAAAATATTTTACACACCCCTCACACCCCATAATCGTGACGTCTTCTGTGCTGAACTCCAGAAAAAAACGCACGCTCGTTTCCACTGATGCGGCCCGGATCCGCTCTGCGACTGTAGTTCCCGCCCACTGAAACGGCGCCTGGGCTGGATCAGTGTTACAGCACTGAAACGGATGTGACTGTAACGCGGATTTGGCGGTTTGAAAACGGACCCAGCGCGAAATCAGCTGCTGTCTGGGTCATCAGTCGCTGCTCAATGTTGTGAGAACATACTCGGAAAAAACCCTCCAGTTTTAAAAGAATACATTCCAGCCAGTTTCAAAAAAGCTGTTTCCAGTTCGCGCTCACCAAATTCACTGCTCAGTGCTCCAGTTTTAAACGAACACACTCCAGACAGATTCAAATTTGTCCCTCGTCTACGCTTCGATTAGTTTTCTTCTATTTCCCATCCCATCTTAAGCACTGCAGACATGGATTTCGTCGCACACAGAACAGTTTGCGTTTGAACTCGCGAGACTTGCTGTATGCTCTCTTTTACATCCTCCACATTCCTAACCCAGCGCCGTCAGGTTACTTACTGATATCAACCCAAATCGGGTCAAACAGCTTCCTAACCCAACAGTCTCAACCGAGCGTTTGGATCAATAGTATCCAGCTGCAGACCCGCAGCACCAGCAGTTTCAAAACCACAGCCACAGAACCGGAATTGAGGGGCGGAGCTTACATTGTTTTTAACGGAGTAGCGCCACCTTACGGTTTTTAAGGGGTAATTTGCTTTTAGTACACACGATACGTCATACTTTATGTATGTATGCATTTTATAATGACATATTAAGCATTTTAGAAACATTAATCTTGTGTAATTTAGTTGTAGACCTATACAGTTAATCTTTTCATTGTATTATGCGAGTAATTTCCTGTTTGTGATATTAAAAATAATGTTTGAAACTTCTGGGCATTTTATATGAAATATACTTTAATCACAAGATTCAAAATAAATGTTTACTCCAAAGTCAAGAACACGTGCATCATACATTTTTCTATATGAAAACTAAAATAGTTTCAATAAAACACACACACACAAACAGCAGCATAATTTTAAAAGTAACAATCAAAATGTACACAATAATTAAAATGAATTTTATAAAATGAACAATTCATTATTAAGCCCATTTTGTCATGACAATCCTGCATGAAAACATACAAAATGAACAATTCACTCTTGGGCATATTTTGCCGTGACAATCTTGCATGATTTCAAATTAAAATGTATCAAATGAACAATTCACTCTTAGGCCCATTTTGTTATGACAATCCTACAAAAATAACTCCCCTGAACACAAGATGAAATATGAAGGGCACTCTGGAAACTTCTGTTCCAGGAGATTGTTGAGGGCCTTTTCCTTGTCCTCTTCCTCCATTATAAGGAAAAGAGGCTCTTCCACTGGCCCCTGAGCAGATGTCTGGCTGTGGTTTTGAAACTGCTGGTGCTGCGGGTCTGCAGCTGGATATATCTCGTTTGGATTGAAACAATTACCAGCGTGTTTTATATGTGTAGGCTATAAAAAAAAAGTAGCCTACACAGTGTGTTTTTGCTAAATCGCTTGCAAATATAAGATTGTTGTTAGGTCATACATACCACATAATATTAGAATAGTTACCCCTTAGTTTCAAAATACTTACAGTAGAAATAATTTGTAATTTTACAGGTTATTACCACTTTATTCCCCAAACTTAGCATATTATTCCGCTATACCTACACTGAGGTACTGAATAGGTAAACTATAATTATAAAAAAGTTACGCTGTAAATTCTGTTTACTTACGCAGTAAATTGCGGGTTGTAATCTAAAGGGTTACCTTTTTTTCTGACTTTCCTGCCTCTTTAACATTTCCGTTCACACATACTGTGGAGAGATTGTGTTATGGGGGTAGAATTGTTGCTTAATTCCAAATAAATAGATTATGATCCACAAATAAATAGAATGATGTGCAGCTTCATGACATTTGAAGTTTACTGCCAATGGAAAGCTTCTGGGACATTGACAAACAGCACTTCCCAGCAAATTCATTTGGTTTATTTATTTATTAAATTATTTAGTCAAACTTGCATTCACTAATGCTGGAGTAAGACTTTAAAAGAAACCTTTAGGTCCTTTTTAATGTTGGTGGTAGTAAAGTTTTGAGAATTTACGGCCTGGTTTCACAGACAGGGCTTAGACTAAGCCAGGATTAGGCCATAGTTCAATTAGGACATTTAAGTAATTTTCATTAACATGCCTTAGAAAAAAATATTACTGGTGTGCATCTTGAGACAAAATAAAGGCACTGATATTTTTAAAGATCAGTTCAGTGCAAGTTTCTTTCAGTTGAAACAGCTCAGAATTAGGCTACATTTTAGTCTGGGGCTAGGCCTAAGCTTTTTCTGTGAAACCGAGGGTACAAGTAACACAGTTTGGTAATGTTTTACAATAAGGTCTCATTTGTTATACATGGAATTATAATTTTTTTTTTTGTATTAAGTGTGTGTGTGTGTTTGTGTGTTAGTAATCCTATATGTTATGGGGATCAAATGACTCCACAAGGATAGTAGTACCAGTCAATTTTGACCTTGTGGACATTTTTAGGTCCCCAATGAGAAAACAGGCTTATAAATCATACAGAATAATGTTTTCTGTAATGTTGAGTTCGGTACTTTTGTATGTAAGGGACAAAATTATTTTGCATTGTTCTCCAGACTCTTCCTAAGTGAGTTAAAGGTGCACTAAGTGCTTTTTGAAAACGCTTTTGACCACAGCATCAGACTGAGTCTCAAAACACACTTGTAGCCAATCAGCTATTGGCTACAATCTTATTTTATTTTGGTAGAAAATTTGCTCCTTAAAACCCAAGTTGTTTATTGTTTTGGCCTTTTCCCCTCCTTAAGCCTTTGTTTGATTAATTCCCACATTCTGTTAAATAAAATACTTTGCCTTCTTTTTTAAATTGGTGTTGCTGAGCATTTTTGTGTATCTGCCCTGGGTCCTGGAGACGGCAGATCTCTCAGCTTCTCCCTGTTATTTTGTTACACGTCTCGTTTTACTCCTAGACTTTTAAAGGGGCACGTAACAAGTGGGGGCTCGTCTGCCCGTATTTTCTTTTTAGAAATGACTATGTTGATTTGGTGAGTTCAATGGCTCTTTTCTCTCTTAACGTCTAGTTCGAACTGTCTTTGCTATCTTGTGGTGGGGGAGATTCTTATGGGATTCTGATCCCATAGATTCTCTGTGGTGGTAGAAATGGAGTTGGATCTTTTGGCGTTTACTCTTTCTCCCACCACAGAGGTCTTCCATAAATGTAGAAAAAAGGATCTGCTTTTGTTTGCAGAGTTCTTTAATATAGAGGTACCAAGAGAAGAGAAAAAGCAAGTAATTAAGGATTCTCTGTTCAAACAGCTTGTGTGCAATGGTATTTTACCTGAAGTTGAAGAACAACCTGCAGTTACAACAAAAGCCATGGCTGAAGAGGTTGTTTCGGTAAATACCACTGAAAGTGTGACCTTTGATCCGGCATAGTGTTAATTTCGTCAGCTATTTTCAATTTAGTCTTGGTCTTAGTCCCGTGGTAAAATGTCTTTGTTAGTTTTTATCATATTTAGTCAACCTTATCCTATTTAGTTTTAGTCAAGTTTTAGTCAAAGAAAAACTTGACATTTTAGCAAAAAGATTATTATTAATTAACCGTACAGCAGTATTAATTTTGGCAGCAATTTTTAATTTAGTCTTAGTCTTACTCAAATGTACATTTTAGTTATCATATTTAGACAACCTTGTTCTGGTTTTGTTTATTCAATGAAATGTATGAGCAGTTTAGTCAGGTTTTAGTCAATGAAATCTTAGTCACATTTTCGTCATTCTGTATAATGGTTAAACTGAAAATGATTTTTTTCTCAAAATTATAATCGTAATGTTTGTTGTCATTTGAGAAATTTACTTTTGCATTTCAGGTATTGCACTTTCACCAGTAAGCACAAATCAATAGAATGTGGACATAGGCTATACATGGTGTATTTTAATTCATCTAGTGTACTTCATCTGGTGTACCGTTTATTAAAGGCTTATTATATATATATATATATATATATATATATATAAATGAATACCAAAGACTTATGCAATCTCTTGGTCTACATTATGAAAACAGCTAAAACAAATTAAAAATATTATAACAGTGAAATTAGTAATTCCAAATTGCAATAGCCTATTTCTCTATTAAAACAACAGCGGTTGAGTAAGTGCATTTACTCTGCGATCACAATCACAAACAATATAGTCGAGGTCTCATGACAGAACACAGACCGTCTGAATGATGCGTTCAATTAGATATGGCAAGCCATTTTAGCTTAAAATATTCCAATCATTACTCATCATAATTGCATTTCTACTAGTAACAATTCAATTAGAGCTCTACAATTAAATTCTTACTTGTAACAATGCCAATTAGAGTTAGTTATAAATAGTTATAAATACAATAAGAGAGCTCTCTAATTTAATTAGAGAGCTCTGCAATTGCATTCTTACTAGTAAGAACTGAATTGGAGAGCACTCTAATTCAGTTCTTACTAGTTACAATTATGATTATAGAGCTTTCTGATTCAATTCTTACTAGTAAGAATTGAATCAGAGAGCTCTCTAATTGAATTACAGATCTCTGCAATTACATTCTTACTAGTAAAAATTACAATTACAGAGCTCTTTAATGCCATTTTACTAGTACAATTGAATTAGAGAGCTCTGCAATTGCATTGTTACTAGTAAGAATTAAATTCATGAGCTCTACAATTAAATTCTTACGAGTAAAGACTTTTATTTATTAGATGCAAAGACAGATTTGCGACTACACCCATTTCCCTTTCCAAATCCCGCCTGTGGTGATACACTTCAAAATAAAAGCCCCATAAGCATGAATTGATTAATTCATGAGCTCTACAATTAAATTCTTATGAGTAAAGACTTTTATTTATTAGATGCAAAGACAGATTTGCGACTACACCCATTTCCCTTTCCAAATCCCGCCTGTGGTGATACACTTCAAAATAAAAGCCCCATAAGCATGAATTGATAGCATTTTCATTGTCAAAATGACCATAAGAGTGAGATGACAGTTTGGAAAGGTTATGTTTTAATATTTAATCACTTCATTAATTCACACCTTTATATTATTATTATTATTATTATTATTTCTTTATTTCAGACCCTTTGGTCCATATCACAAAAATGAAAATAAAGAGTAGCCAATAGTTTTGAAAATACACTCTAAAAAATGCTGGGTTGTTTCAACCCAACTTTGGGTTAAATATGGACTAACCCAGGTGTTGGGTTAAATTTTTTAATTACATTTTTAACCCAAAAGTTGGGTTAGTCCATATTTGACCCAAAGTTAGGTTGAAACAACCTAGCATTTTTTAGAGTGTACTTTACCAGACAAAATATCACCTCATTTTGGTGTTTATTATGCACTGTAATATGCATGCAGAATTTGAGCTAGTACATATATAGGCTAATTAATAGGTTAATTGTCACTCTTGACAAAATGTGCTTTAAATTTTCTTTCTTTCTCTCTCTCTCTCTCATTTTTTTTTTTTTTGGTCAGACATTAGGGGTGGGGGGAATTCAATTGCGACATTATTTTGGGGTATTTTTTCGATAAGCTTAAAGGGTTAGTTTGCCCAAAAATGAAAATTAGGCTGCATTTTACTCACCCCCGAGGCATCCTAGGTGTATATGACTTTCTTCTTTCAGACGAATCCAGTCGGAGTTATATTAAAAATTGTCTTTGATCTTTCAAGCTGTTTAATGCCACTCAGTGGGTGTTGCATTGCTTCAGTTCAAAAGAACTTCAATAAAAATCGCCCATCCATAAAAAAAGTGTCTCACACGGCTCCGGGGGGTGAA
>NW_015507073.1:44899-49868 GCF_001515645.1 Sinocyclocheilus grahami
TATGTTATGGGGATCAAATGACTCCACAAGGATAGTAGTACCAGTCAATTTTGACCTTGTGGACATTTTTAGGTCCCCAATGAGAAAACAGGCTTATAAATCATACAGAATAATGTTTTCTGTAATGTTGAGTTCGGTACTTTTGTATGTAAGGGACAAAATTATTTTGCATTGTTCTCCAGACTCTTCCTAAGTGAGTTAAAGGTGCACTAAGTGCTTTTTGAAAACGCTTTTGACCACAGCATCAGACTGAGTCTCAAAACACACTTGTAGCCAATCAGCTATTGGCTACAATCTTATTTTATTTTGGTAGAAAATTTGCTCCTTAAAACCCAAGTTGTTTATTGTTTTGGCCTTTTCCCCTCCTTAAGCCTTTGTTTGATTAATTCCCACATTCTGTTAAATAAAATACTTTGCCTTCTTTTTTAAATTGGTGTTGCTGAGCATTTTTGTGTATCTGCCCTGGGTCCTGGAGACGGCAGATCTCTCAGCTTCTCCCTGTTATTTTGTTACACGTCTCGTTTTACTCCTAGACTTTTAAAGGGGCACGTAACAAGTGGGGGCTCGTCTGCCCGTATTTTCTTTTTAGAAATGACTATGTTGATTTGGTGAGTTCAATGGCTCTTTTCTCTCTTAACGTCTAGTTCGAACTGTCTTTGCTATCTTGTGGTGGGGGAGATTCTTATGGGATTCTGATCCCATAGATTCTCTGTGGTGGTAGAAATGGAGTTGGATCTTTTGGCGTTTACTCTTTCTCCCACCACAGAGGTCTTCCATAAATGTAGAAAAAAGGATCTGCTTTTGTTTGCAGAGTTCTTTAATATAGAGGTACCAAGAGAAGAGAAAAAGCAAGTAATTAAGGATTCTCTGTTCAAACAGCTTGTGTGCAATGGTATTTTACCTGAAGTTGAAGAACAACCTGCAGTTACAACAAAAGCCATGGCTGAAGAGGTTGTTTCGGTAAATACCACTGAAAGTGTGACCTTTGATCCGGCATAGTGTTAATTTCGTCAGCTATTTTCAATTTAGTCTTGGTCTTAGTCCCGTGGTAAAATGTCTTTGTTAGTTTTTATCATATTTAGTCAACCTTATCCTATTTAGTTTTAGTCAAGTTTTAGTCAAAGAAAAACTTGACATTTTAGCAAAAAGATTATTATTAATTAACCGTACAGCAGTATTAATTTTGGCAGCAATTTTTAATTTAGTCTTAGTCTTACTCAAATGTACATTTTAGTTATCATATTTAGACAACCTTGTTCTGGTTTTGTTTATTCAATGAAATGTATGAGCAGTTTAGTCAGGTTTTAGTCAATGAAATCTTAGTCACATTTTCGTCATTCTGTATAATGGTTAAACTGAAAATGATTTTTTTCTCAAAATTATAATCGTAATGTTTGTTGTCATTTGAGAAATTTACTTTTGCATTTCAGGTATTGCACTTTCACCAGTAAGCACAAATCAATAGAATGTGGACATAGGCTATACATGGTGTATTTTAATTCATCTAGTGTACTTCATCTGGTGTACCGTTTATTAAAGGCTTATTATATATATATATATATATATATATATATATAAATGAATACCAAAGACTTATGCAATCTCTTGGTCTACATTATGAAAACAGCTAAAACAAATTAAAAATATTATAACAGTGAAATTAGTAATTCCAAATTGCAATAGCCTATTTCTCTATTAAAACAACAGCGGTTGAGTAAGTGCATTTACTCTGCGATCACAATCACAAACAATATAGTCGAGGTCTCATGACAGAACACAGACCGTCTGAATGATGCGTTCAATTAGATATGGCAAGCCATTTTAGCTTAAAATATTCCAATCATTACTCATCATAATTGCATTTCTACTAGTAACAATTCAATTAGAGCTCTACAATTAAATTCTTACTTGTAACAATGCCAATTAGAGTTAGTTATAAATAGTTATAAATACAATAAGAGAGATCTCTAATTTAATTAGAGAGCTCTGCAATTGCATTCTTACTAGTAAGAACTGAATTGGAGAGCACTCTAATTCAGTTCTTACTAGTTACAATTATGATTATAGAGCTTTCTGATTCAATTCTTACTAGTAAGAATTGAATCAGAGAGCTCTCTAATTGAATTACAGATCTCTGCAATTACATTCTTACTAGTAAAAATTACAATTACAGAGCTCTTTAATGCCATTTTACTAGTACAATTGAATTAGAGAGCTCTGCAATTGCATTGTTACTAGTAAGAATTAAATTCATGAGCTCTACAATTAAATTCTTACGAGTAAAGACTTTTATTTATTAGATGCAAAGACAGATTTGCGACTACACCCATTTCCCTTTCCAAATCCCGCCTGTGGTGATACACTTCAAAATAAAAGCCCCATAAGCATGAATTGATAGCATTTTCATTGTCAAAATGACCATAAGAGTGAGATGACAGTTTGGAAAGGTTATGTTTTAATATTTAATCACTTCATTAATTCACACCTTTATATTATTATTATTATTATTATTATTTCTTTATTTCAGACCCTTTGGTCCATATCACAAAAATGAAAATAAAGAGTAGCCAATAGTTTTGAAAATACACTCTAAAAAATGCTGGGTTGTTTCAACCCAACTTTGGGTTAAATATGGACTAACCCAGGTGTTGGGTTAAATTTTTTAATTACATTTTTAACCCAAAAGTTGGGTTAGTCCATATTTGACCCAAAGTTAGGTTGAAACAACCTAGCATTTTTTAGAGTGTACTTTACCAGACAAAATATCACCTCATTTTGGTGTTTATTATGCACTGTAATATGCATGCAGAATTTGAGCTAGTACATATATAGGCTAATTAATAGGTTAATTGTCACTCTTGACAAAATGTGCTTTAAATTTTCTTTCTTTCTCTCTCTCTCTCTCATTTTTTTTTTTTTTGGTCAGACATTAGGGGGGGGGGGAATTCAATTGCGACATTATTTTGGGGTATTTTTTCGATAAGCTTAAAGGGTTAGTTTGCCCAAAAATGAAAATTAGGCTGCATTTTACTCACCCCCGAGGCATCCTAGGTGTATATGACTTTCTTCTTTCAGACGAATCCAGTCGGAGTTATATTAAAAATTGTCTTTGATCTTTCAAGCTGTTTAATGCCACTCAGTGGGTGTTGCATTGCTTCAGTTCAAAAGAACTTCAATAAAAATCACCCAGCCATAAAAATAAAAAAAGTGTCTCATACGGCTCCGGGGGGTGAACAAAGGCCTTCTGTAGCGAATCGATGCATTTTTGTAAGAAAAATATCCATATTCACAATGTAATAATCACTTTAATGTAGCTTGCGCCAACAGTTGTACACAGAAGCAGTTCCGGGAGCATGACGTATGAGGTCAGCGTTGCGCTGAACACCGACTGAGCACGCTCCTGCGTGAGGCGTGCTGTCTGTTCGACCGAGTCTAACTCCATACCGAGAAAAGAGATCCTCTGCGTTGGGGAGAGTTTGCTCTTTTCCCAGTTGACCCGAAGGCCCAACAGGCTAAGGTGTGAAAGTACCAAATCCCTGTGTTCGCACAACTGATCCTGAGACTGCTTCGTTGAGGTAATTGAGAATGCGAATGCTCTGTTCTCTCGGGGGAACAAGGGGTACCTCCGCAACTTACGTGAAGACACGGGGCAACAGGGACAGCCCGGAGGGCAGGACCTTCGGATATGCTCGTCCTTCAGGACGCGAACCACAGCAATGGTCTCTGGTACGCGTCCTTCAGGTCGACCGCTGCAAACCAATCTCGGGGACGGATGCACCCGAAGATGCATTCCTGCGTTACCATCTTGAATGGTAACCAGTGAAGGGCCCGGTTCAAGACACGCAGGTCCAAGATTGGTCGTAACCCACCGCCTTTCTTGGGTACAATGAAGTAGGAGCTGTAAAACCCCGTCTTCATATCGGCTGGAGGGACCGGCTCTATCGCATCCTTCGCCAGGACCATCGGCCGCCTTCACTGCCACTGAACTTGGGGGGACGCCGGGCAACTGAATCGCATAGCCGAGCCTGACGGTTCGAAGGAGCCATCGAGAGGGGCTGGGTAGCTCAAGCCAGGCTCCCAGACACCGCGCAAGTGGCATCAACTGAACAACAGGCGTACCCGCAGTGGGGCAGTGCGGAAGAACGCAGGGACCCGGCCCGGGGCGGGGTCTGGGTGTGTGTAACACTGACCTGCATTCGAGCAGAGGATGCGTGGGTAGTCCGTTGGTTCGTCGTCCCGATCCGCCCACTGCTGCTCACAGGCGAGAGAGGAGGGTGAGTGTGATATGCACTGGATCGTCCACAACCCCCCGTCCCCTCTGGGGACCCAGAAATAGAGGAATTGCTCTTTGTCGAGTATTTGGGTACCACCGACCGAGAGGTCAGTGGCGGAAAAAGATGAAAAGATTCTCCACCCTGCCCTCCTCCGGGGGAGGGAGTGGTGTGCTTACCATCTCCTGAAGAGCAGGTCCCTCCACCTCTGGGTTGCCCGTCTCAGGGCCTCTTGCTCTTTCGCTTGCCACCAGGTTTGGCGGGGGCCTGGACGGGCAGGGCGGCTGCCCTGTGACCGGCTCTACGGCACAGCTTTGCTGGAGGCCGCAGGAGTGGGGCGGTGGCAGGGGGGCCGCCCTCGGTGACGGCAGCAGCTGCACGCCGGGGCAGGATGTACCTGATGGCCTCAGTCTGCTTCGGTCAGCGGAGAACCGCTGGGCCAGTTCTCCACCGTGTCGCCGACAGGCCGGCCTGGGACACGGGGTAGTGGACATCGCACGACCCAGAGACTGCACCGTAACCTTCGTCGCTCATAGCGCGAGGTGCGGAGTTCTCTGCGAACCTCTGGGTCGTGACCACCCTCGTGCAAGTCCCTCAGTGCCTTGGCCTGGAGCACTTGCAATCATGCCGTAGCGTGTAAGGCGGAGGCAGCTTCTCCACAGGTCGTATAAGCATCGCTGGCCAGTCGAGTACGGCTC
>NW_015507073.1:49884-70955 GCF_001515645.1 Sinocyclocheilus grahami
ATCATCTTCCCGCAATGAGAAGATGACTCATCCACAAATGCCACCTCAGCGTGCTACATGCCCAGGCACGTGAGGCAGCGATTGTGACCATCACCCAGCGCCAGGTAATGACCACATCCAGAAACGTCCGGGTGATACGTTCTCTATAGCAAGACCCACGTCGTCTTTACAAAGATGTAAGGTCAAGTTTGCCACGCAACGTCGTCTTTAGAAAGACGCACCCGAAATTGCTCTTTTAGGGGAAAAAGCTCTTTTAGCGTGCTGAGGCGCACAAGGGTGATGATCATCTGCAACACAAACAGGGAGTAGTGCACTCGACACGGGAAACCACCACCGCTGAAGCGCCGTACCGCCAACACGAAGAGCTCTCCAAGAGCGCGCTGAATTCGTTCAGTCTTCTTCTCTCAGTAGAGTAGTCAGGAGCAGAACGATGTGATCGCTCGGCTCCGAAGCGAAAAGCTGAATATGCACTACATCTGCTGCCTACTTATACTCACGCTGTAATCAGCGGCAGCTGGATGCAATAATCGCATGCCAATGTGCATTGGCTCGTTTAGTTTACACTCGAAGTAGATTGGTCTCTCTAAGCGAGATCCCAATTTCGTCGGTCATCCGAAGTGACGTTGACAGTGACCGACTGAAAGGGAACTAATTTCTTGGTTGTTGAACTGTATAAAATCAACATTACATTCACAATCATGCTCGTGCGCTAATATTCGGAAAACGGCACTCTTGCTTGTGACATTACGGAACTATATCAGATGTTATAAATATAAAAAAACAAATACTCGTACAGGGATATTTTTGCCCTCATAACTATAGTGGCATTCTAACAGGCTTCATCATGCAGTAAATGCTTCTGTTAACAGTACAGGACCCAGCCTCAGCATTATTGTGTGAGTGGATAATGTGAATAAAGCCCTTGCAAAGCTTAACAAAAACAGGTATTTTACAACCAATAATTAAATATGCATATTGCTGAGAATACATTTATATGCATGTTTTCTGTGCAAGTGTGAATTCACCTTTAAAAATTACTTACAGTAGCTACATAGACTACCTATATTTCTTCTTTGTAAAGCATAGGCCTAATCATTTTATAATGATTTTAATCAATATATAATAATAATAATTAATAGATCATTACAGCCTCAGCGCTGCTATTCATCATTAAAAGCTGCTTGACTGAACAAGCTGCTTGAGTCCCCAGTAGTAATTACTTATGCAGCTTATGTCAATTTTTTGGATTGATGACTTTGACCTTTGACTTTGACCCTTAGGGATTAACCTTATGACCTTTTTTTAATGACCGTGATTAACCTGTGACCTCAGCAATGAAATAAGAGAATGGTGCGATTGTCCTTTAATGTTCACCAGATGTTCAATGCCATCTGTTTGTAACATATATCCGTAGTGCCATATTTAACCTGTGACCTCCATCATGAAGTAGGATATTGTCCTTTAATGATCAGTGGATGTGTTATGCCATCTGTTTTGTAATATATCATGTCACACCACAATTAACCCACGATCTCCATGGTTGAAACACGAGTCATGTCTGAACTCCATAGCGTACTTGTTTAAATAGAGCAGGCCATTTCTGTGGAAAATCAGAAAAGAGCGGATAAATGAGAAAATAATACAATAAAAAAAAACTCAGATTTCTCTCTCCCTCCCTCCCTCCCTCCAATTTCAATTCAATATGTGCTTTATTGGCATGACAATTGTTACAATGTATTGCCAAAGCATAGTGTTTACATTGAATCTAGAACAGATATATATGCAACAAAAACATGCATGTATATACATTTAAAAAGTAAAACAAATTAACATTTTAGAATCGTAGAATTCTACGAACAATTTATAATTCAGTGTGGTGTGTGGTGTTTGTGTGTGTGTATTTGTGTGTGTGGGCGCATCACTGATTTGTTGACTCCTCCCTCTTTTTGTGACAGGCATCAATGTATCTTGCTGCTAGTAAGATACAATCTTGTTTTTCACCTAATAAATATTGAAGTTGTGTTTTCTTGTTTAACATTTTGAAGTCAGGATAAAGTATTTCAAATTTGGGATAAAATGTCTTTCTAATTTCTTCATAGTTAGGGCAGGCTGGTGAGGAAGTATTGCTCTGTCTCCACTTCCCCATGATTACAGTAAGGGCAGATGCGGCTCTCTCTGGGCAGCCAGTGCTGTCGATATCTGCCCGTCTCTATAGTCAGAGTATGATTGCTCACTCTGTACCTCGTCATCTGTCTTCTTAATTTACAGTCTTTCACTGTACTCAGATATTCTGCAGTTGTGTAATCTCTATTTAGGGCCAAATAACATTTAAGTTTACTTTGTGTTTCTGTTGTTTCAGTCCAATAGATCATTTTCTTTTTGTGCTTTTATAATTTGGTTGGGCCGAATTTTGTGGATGAATATTTCAGAGTCCTGATGCTGGATGGGTATTTCAATTTGGATATATTTTTTGATGGCATAAAAGGCCCTTCTTGCTTTCTCTTTCAGTTCATTCACAGTCAAATTTAGCTTGCCAGTTGCATTTATCTTCAGCCCGAGGTATGTGTAGTTTGTGGCATTTTCAATTTTGGTCACAGCAAGGGTGAAGTTATGTCTCTCTCCCTGAACTCTGGGTCTTTTCTGGAATGTTAGTACTTTATTTTTGTTAGGATTAATCATCAGGGCCCAGGTCTGACAGAACTTGTGCAGAGCCTAGACTGGCATTTTTTCGGTTTCTTTTTTTCAAGCTGATTAATTTCTCTTGGTTTTTCTTATTTACCTTTTTATTTTCTTTCACATCTCTGAACACTTTTTTTTGTTATTAGGGTAGGTTTTATTCTTATATCGCGTGGTGTGTGAGGCAACATGATGGCTACCCCCGTGGGGGGAGCGTCACCTCTCACCCTCCGGAATGGTTTCAGGTGTACACCGGAGGCGAATACGTCTATTGAGGATGTTCTCCTTGCTGTAGGAGCCAAAGTTGGTCATGAAAATATTAGTTCAGCTTCAAGAATGAATAAGGCAGTAGTTGTTTTTTTGAAAATTGAAAACCAGGTGAAAAACTTGATTGAAAGCGGAATATGGATTAATGAAACGTACGTGCCTATTAGACTGTTGTCGGCACTGGCAACGAAAATTGTCATTTCTAATGTACCCCTGTTCGTTGGTAATGAGAGTATAATTAAAGAGCTGACTAGTACATGTTTTTGAGCTCTCCCACTAAAATGCTCGATGTGTCTTTTCGGGTATCTCATGGAGAGGGCTCATACATGATGTACGCTAGTACAGAGACTTTGCGGTGCTTTGTCCGCATAATCCTGAAGAGGAAGGCCCATTCGAAGGCCCATTCAATAGGCCGCAGATTGTGACGGAGAGTACAACGCAACAACCTGAAAAGGCAGATACTATCACTGAGGTAAGGCAAAATGTTTTAGAAAATGTTGTGAATGATGCTGAGCTTCCAAGTTGTAGTGATGTGGTTAGCAAGGGAGATGCTTGTGTTGATTCAGTACAGGAAAATGAAACGCATGATGGGCAAAGTTAAGAAATGGATGATTTGTCAGAAACAACTATAGAAAGTTGTAGAGATGATGATTCATGTGCTGACTTTGATGTGGCTAATTGTGGAAGTGATTTATATTCGGTTAAGCAAATTAATACTTTCTTGGATGAGAAAAAGGGTAAAAAAGTTGAAATAGTAAAGTTTTTTTCCAGATTTAGATAAATTTGTGTCTTCTGTTATGAAAGCAAGACCAGAATGCAACCTAGAAGTATTAACTCAGCAGAAAAGGTTTCGATTAAAAAAATACTTAACAGCAATTAGGCAAGGAGTAAAACCGGTCAGGGCGAAACGCAGGGCAGGGAAAGTCCGATGGTCAGTTTGTTCTTATTTTGTTAAATTTAAGTGCAGGGGTGGCAATATTGTTTTCTGCTGAATTAAATGTAAGTATCTTATCTGTTAATGAATTAGAAAGAGGGCGGCTTCTTTTAATTAAAGCTAAAATAAAATATATAAGTTTTGTCTTTGTTAACGTTTATGCACCAAATATTGGAAGGGACAGAATTAAGCTTTTTGAGATGCTAAAAAATACTCTTGTATCTCTTTCACAAGAAGAGTTTTTAATTATTGGTGGAGACTTTAATTGCACCCTTGACTTTGTTATTGATAGGAATGGAGAAGAACCACATCCTGCTTCTGCTAGTTTTAAAGGCAATAATCACTCAGTTAGGGTTAGTAGATGTGTGGAGAGAAAAAAACAAATATGTTAGACAATATAGCTGGATTAAAGTGGTAGTAGGTAGAATTAGTGCAATAGAGTGATAGGTGCATATATCACACCCTGTATTATCTCTGATCATCAGTTTATTACTGTGAATGCTATTTTATCAGAAACAAAACCACAATTCTTTTATTGGCGTTTTGATATTAAATTAATTCAAGATGTTAATTTTTATGAGAATTTTAAATAGTTTTGGAATTGTTGGGGTGAGGCAAAAAATTATTATAATAATCTTCTTCAGTGGTGGGTGTAAATAACCCTCTTGTTATTTGAATTAGTTTCCAGGATTTATATATTATTCTTATATTATTTAATTCTGTCCTTTATTAATATTAGTTAAGTGTTTGTTATATTTTGGAATGTTACTTTGCACTCAATAAGTTATTTAACCGATAGAGACCTTTATTTTGAAAGGTGGCTTGACGGAAATGCTCAGAGCCCGCTCATGCACGGAGATCGCGAATACGGAGAGAGAGCGCGCAAAGACGGAAACGGGTCACGGTGAAGGATTTTAGGATTAAGGACACTTTTAAGTGAATTTAAGCATCTGTTTGTTGTTTTATTTTGCGGTATTTTGTTTTGTTTTTTGACTTTGTTGTTTGGCACCTGGTTGGAAAGGAGAACAAGGTAGTCAAGAACATTTACACACTTATATACACACACACATAGGATGAATGTTAGTATTAATTTAGTAATTGTGTTGCTGTAAGGTCGATTTTTGTTTCCTTTTTATGAATGAGAATTCATTACAATTTCCAATATTGTTTATTCATCTGTTCTAGCTCTTACGGTGTTGTGAAGTCTATAAGGACAATAATCACACAAAGGAAGACAGTACAACATCAGTGCACGAGTTAAATCCTTTATTCTTCAACCGGGCTGTCACAGTAAGAGCTTGCCCCCGTTGATTCCATTTGCTGATGTAAATGATGACAGACCAAGGATCACATTTGTGCACTCCTGTGAAGGAAATTGAAGTATTAAAGTTTGCACAAAACAAGGAAACAGACGATGAGATAGAAGATCGATCTGAAGTTACAAAGAGAAATGAAGTACGTCACTCTGTCCGTGAACAAATTCCAACAGAAAGAATGCTTGCATATCAAAGAGAGGAGTCAGAAAAGGCAGAGAGAAAGCTTATGACTAGAAGTGTATGACAAGGAAGAAACCATTCACTCTGCTAACCAAATTGATGAGCTGCTACAGCCTGTAAGCGTTCTCACACACAAACCTGTGTATTCATCTTCAGTTAAGCCAACACTCAATGAAAGGGTATCATCGCCAACTCCCAATGCTGATGTGTCTTACCTTGCACAAGCTGTCCAAGACAGTATAGCGTTAAACAGACTTCCTATGCCAGAGCCTACAGTTTTTACTGGTGACCCCATTCACTTTATAGAGTGGAAAGCTTCATTCCAATCACTCATCGACAAAAGACATATTTCCTCAGCAGGGGTGCATGGAAAGGAAAAGGCTTCAAGATCACTATGGACAGCCATTCACTATTCAAAGAGCATTCCGAGAGAAACTCGCAAGCTGGCCCAGAATCCAGCCCAAGGACTCTGAAGGACTCCGAAATTTCTCAGATTTCCTGAATACATGTAACGACGCTATGCCTCATGTGAAAGGACTGAAAATACTGAATGACTGTGAAGAGAATAGGAAACTTGTGAGCAAACTTCCTGATTGGGCGGCTGCTCGCTGGAACCGCCAAGCCACACAAACTCTGTGTGAGACGCAAGTTTTTCCATCTTTCCAAGATTTTGCACATTTCATGTACATTGAGGCTGAGGTGGCCTGCAACCCAGTCACTTCCTTTCATGCCCTTCATGTTTCTGAAGCTAATAAGGAGAAACAGAATCTCAAGGTTAGTAAGAACAAGGCCAGTGTCTTCCATACGAAGATAGTTACACAGCATGAGAATCCAAAGCCTACTAGTAAAATCACTAAACCATGTCTGTTCTGTCAAAGTAGTGAACATCAAATTTATGATTGCTCTAAATTCTCTGCAAGACCTCTTGAAGAGAGAAGACAGTTCATAAAGGATACGAAGCTGTGCTACGGATGTTTGAAGCTCGGTCACGGTGCCAGAGACTGTCGCTCCAGACATAGCTGTAACACCTGTAAGGGAAGACATCCTACCTGCTTACACGATGACAGCTTCATTAGAAAGGTAATGTCCTCCTCTGTTCAAGGCCCAGAGAATGCACACGAAAAGGTCACAACGTCTTTAAGTGTAGAATCTGGATGCACATCTGCTAACACCTGAATGATTGTGCCAGTGTGGTTGTCCTCACAAAATGACCCAGTCTCTGAGAAACTTGCCTATACTCTGTTAGACACACAAAGTGACACTGTCTTCATTGAATATGCAGTAAGTAAATGTCTATAGGTTGACTCATGCCCAGTGACACTTAAGCTCACCACTATGGTTGGGAAAGATTCGTTGATATCAAGTGAAAGAGTTTCTGGTCTTAGAGTTAGAGGCTTTAATTCCACAGTGGTGCTAGACCTTCCCCCTGCATATACTAAAGAATGTATTCCTGTGGATCGTGCCCACATCCCTACCAGAGAGACTGCCAGGTGTTGGAAACATCTTGCTCCTCTGACAGACGAAAATTCCCCCACTTCAAGACTGTGAGGTTGGTCTATTAATAGGATATAATTGTTCCAGAGCTTTAGCCCCCAGAGAAGTGATTCTTGGAGCAGACAATGAGCCATATGCTGTTCGCACGGATCTCAGATGGAGCATTGTGGGTCCTTCCTTGACACATCATGAGTCACAAAGCAGTGTTACTATGTGTCACAGAGTTAAGGAGATTCCTGCTGTAATGCCAACTGATGTGATCAAGGTGCTAGAGTCAGATTTCAAGGATACCAAAGAAAACACAAGAGTGGTGTCTCAAGAGGACATTATGTTCTTGAACAAACTGGGAAAAAACATTAGGATGAACAAAGACAGCCACTTGGAAATGCCTCTTCCATTCAAGAAAAGACCCTGTCTTCCAAATAATGAGCCTCTTGCGGTCACGAGACTTCAGCATCTAAAGCGAAGATTAATGAAGTACCAGGAGTATAGAGAGCGTTATGTTAAGTTCATGGAAGATGTAATAGAGAATGGTGATGCAGAAGGAGTCATTGATGAAGGAAGAGAAGGAGAAAAATGGTACATCCCTCATCACGGAGTGTATCACTCGAAGAAGCCAGGGAAATTACGTGTGGTTTTCGACTGCTCCGCCAGATTCAAGGGAACTAGCTTGAACGATTATCTTCTTACAGGCCCTGACCTGATGAACAGCCTGACTGGCATTCTTTTGCGGTTCAGACAGTACCCTGTAACCCTGATGTGTGATACTGAGAGGATGTTCCACCAGTTCCATGTTGACGAAGCAGATCGTGATTACTTGCGCTTTCTATGGTGGAGAAATTGAGATTTAAACTCACAGCCTCAAAAGTTCCGCATGAGAGTACATCTGTTTGGTGCCTCGTCGTCCCCCGGATGTGCTAATTATGGACTAAAGCATCTTGAAAGAGAAGGTGAACATCTGTACCCCCTGGGTTCACAATTTATTATGCAGGATTTCTACATGGATGATGGAGTCTCCAGTGTGGAAAGTGCAGAGAAGGCCATCAAGTTGGCTCGAGAAGCACGCCAGCTTTGTGCACTAGGAGGTTTAAGGTTGCATAAATTTGTATCCAATGACAAGGCAGTTTTGCAGACAATACCGCCCTCTGAGTGTGCTGTAGATGTTACAGCAGTCAATCTCTCCCTCACTGACCAGCATTTGGAAAGAGCCTTGGGCATTTACTGGCATCTGGAACATGATCATTTCAAATTTCGCGTCATTGTTAAGGAGCAACCAGCAACCCGCAGAGGTATACTGTCTACTGTGGCCTCGTTGTTCGACCCCTTAGGGTTTCTTGCACCATTCTTGCTAAAAGGAAAGACTGTTCTTCAAGATATGTGCCGAAATGGCATGGGCTGGGATGATCCCTTACCTGATGGTTTGCGGCCAGGTTGGGAGCAGTGGAAGGCCGATCTTCTTAACTTGGAGAAGATTCAGGTGCCTCGTTGTATTGTGCCTGCTGGGTTTGGGACAATCACAAGGAGAGAGATTCATCACTTCTCAGATGCCAGCATGAGAGGATATGGCCAGTGCTCATACCTTAGGCTCGGGAATGAGCAAGGTGACATCCATTGTTCTTTACTCATGGCAAAATCTAGAGTAGCCCCGCTTAAGGTCACCACAATCCCTAGGTTAGAGTTGACTGCTGCGGTTGTGTCAGTTGCAGTGAATGATATGTTGAAGGAAGAAATGAACCTAGCAGATGCAGAGGCATATTTCTGGACTGACTCTCAAGTAGTGTTAGGCTATATAAACAATGAAGCTCGCCGCTTCCACACGTTTGTCGCGAATCGAGTTCAGAGAATTCATCGCACTACAACTCCTCAACAGTGGCGATACATTCCCTCGGATGAAAATCCAGCCGACTATGCATCACGAGGTCTGAGTGTTAATGATCTGGTTACTTCCAGCTGGTTCAGAGGACCGAACATCTTGTGGGAACAGCAAATACCTTCCCCTGTGGATGTTAACACACAACTTCCAATCGGTGACCCAGAACTCAAGAAGGCTCAGTCATTGAACACGCAAACATTACAGTATTCCTGCTTATCCAACCGTCTCACAAGGATGTCCTCATGGTCCAAAATCATCCAAGCAGTTGCACGTCTACTTCGTCGTGTCAGGAAGGACAAGTCCAGCGACCACAGTACAGTGGCAGAACGTGAGGATGCTAAGTGCATCATCATCAAGGACTTAGAGTCATATATATGCAGAAGAGATAGCCTTACTCCGTAAGGGCAAACAGCTCCCACGCAGCAACAGGCTATATAATCTAGACGCCTTCGTTGATCACGACGGATTGCTCAAGGTGGGAGGAAGGCTTTGTGATGCTTCTGCCCCTAACTCTGTTAAACATCCAGTGATAATTCCAAAGGAACATCATCTTACAAAACTTCTGATCACTGATTGTCATGAAAAAACGGCACATCAAGGAAAGGGCTTGACTATAAATGAGATCAGATCAAGAGGGTTTTGGATAACAGGAGTAAACAGGACTGTAGCATCCTTTGTACGACAGTGTGTGAGATGTTGCAAGCTTCGCAGAACCACAGAAGAGCAAAAAATGGCAAACCTGCCCTCAGAGCGCATAGATCCATCCCCTCCATTCACATACTGTGGAATGGATGTTTTTGGTCCGTTCATCACCAGACAAGGTCGTAAATCGTACAAGAGGTATGGACTTCTCTTTACTTGTTTCTGTTGCAGAGCCATCCATATTGAGATGCTGGATGACATGTCCACGGACGCCTTTATCAATGGCCTGTGTTGTTTCATCACTATTAGAGGAGCAGTTCATCAAATAAGGTGTGACCAAGGCAGTAATTTCATTGGAGCCAAGAATGAGCTGCCAAGGCCATTGAAGAGATTGACACCAACTGTCTGGTAACATTCTTAGCAGAAAAACAATGTGACTTTGTCTTCAACGCACCCCATGCAAGTCACACCAGCGGAGTTTGGGAGAGACCGATTAGAACTGTGAGAAGTGTTCTTCATTCCACTCTGTCCCAGTCATCCGGAAGACTAGATGATTCTTCTCTGCGAACCCTTTTCTGTGAGACCATGGCCATTGTAAATAGCCGTCCACTCACTGTAGATAATTTAAGTGATCCCTGCAGTCCTGAGCCTCTAACCCCTAATCACCTCCTCACCCTGAAAACTACCCAAGCCCTACCACCCCCTGGCAAGTTTGTCAGAGAAGACGTATATGCTCGCAAGAGATGGCGCCATGTCCAATACTTAGCGGAACAGTTTTGGGGACGTTGGCGCAAGGAGTATGTGTCTAACATTGCAACAAGACAATGCTGGCTTTCACCAAGAAGGAACATGCAAGCTGGCGATATAGTCTTGGAGAAGTCAGACGATCTGCCCAGGAATGAGTGGCGCTTGGCAGAAGTTATTGAGACTGTCTTGACAAAGATGGTTTGGTGAGAAGAGTGAAGATACGTTTTGGAGACCGAAATCTGGGGAAGGATGGTAAACGTTTGAACAAACCATCATTAGTTGAGCGCCCAGTGCAGAAGCTGGTCCTGCTGCTGGAGGCAGCCTGAACTTCCTGACATATCCTTTGATTTAAGCAGTTTATAGTAGAACATGTTTCAGTTTTACTTTTTTACATCTAGCCTTAAACATTGGTATTTTACTTTAAAAATCATTTGTGACTAAAGTTTGAAATTTATAGTCACTCATGATTGGTGGGAGTGTAAATAACCCTCTTGTTATTTGAATTAGTTTCCAGGATTTATATATTATTCTTATATTATTTAATTATGTCCTTTATTAATATTAGTTAAGTGTTTGTTATATTTTGGAATGTTACTTTGCACTCAATAAGTTATTTAACCGATAGAGACCTTTATTTTGAAAAGTGGCTTGACGGAAATGCTCAGAGCCCGCTCATGCACGGAGATCGCAAATACGGAGAGAGAGCGCGCAAAGACGGAAACGGGTCACGGTGTTGGATTTTAGGATTAAGGACACTTTTAAGTGAATTTAAGCATCTGTTTGTTGTTTTATTTTGCAGTATTTTGTTTTGTTTTTTGACTTTGTTGTTTGGCACCTGGTTGGAAAGGAGAACAAGGTAGTCAAGAACATTTACGCACTTATATACACACATATATATTGCGCATCGTGTCTCTATGCCTGTTTTATGTGTTTGTTTATTTACGAGTAATTTTACTTTTAAGTGAATTTAAGCATCTGTTTGTTGTTTTATTTTGCAGTATTTTGTTTTGTTTTTTGACTTTGTTGTTTGGCACCTGGTTGGAAAGGAGAACAAGGTAGTCAAGAACATTTACGCACTTATATACACACATATATTGAGCATCGTGTCTCTATGCCTGTTTTATGTGTTTGTTTATTTACGGTGTAATTGTATGTTATTTAGGATGAATGTTAGTATTAATTTAGTAATTTTGTTGCTGTAAGGTCGATTGTTTTTGTTTCCTTTTTATGAATGAGAATTCATTTCAATTTCCAATATTGTTCATTCATCTGTTCTAGCTCTTACGGTGTTGTGAAGTCTATAAGGACAATAAACACACAAAGGAAGACAGTACAACATCAGTGCAGAGTTAAATCCTTTATTCTTCAACCGGGCTGTTACAGTGGGAGATAGGGAAAACTCAGATTAAGCTTTTCTGTCAACAATTTGTGGCACACACTTCCTGTAAAATTAAATATGAAATGGCAAAATTAGAGAAAGATATTTCAAAAATACAGATTAATTGATCAAAATGATGTAAATCTACAAGAGGATCTTAGTCAGAAGAGACGAGAGCTAAGTAATATGTTAAACAAAAAGGTTAAAAGAGCTCTTGTTAGATCACATTGTTTATTTGCAGGATATGGATGCTCCTACAAAATTCTTTTTTAATTTGAATAAGAAATGTAATCATACTAACTATATGCATGCATTACGTACACCTGATGGAAATGTGACTTCAGAACCTTTGGAAATGAGGAGACTAGCTGTTGATTTCTATGTGAACTTGTATGCTAAATAGTGCACAGGAAATTTTGTCGCAGATTAACTTTTTAATAATTTACCTGTGCTGGATGAAGGAAATGCAAAGAACTTAGACTCTGATCTGACTTCTGAGGAGGTTACAAAAGCAGTGAATCAACTTTCTTCTGGTTGTGCACCAGGAATTGATGGAATACCAGCAGAATTTTACAAAACTTTTTGGGAAATAATCGGAAGAGATTTTACAGGAAAGTTATAAAGCAAAGGTTCTACCAAGAAGTTGTCAACGAGCAGTGCTCTCTTTGATCCCAAAAAAGGGAGATCTTTGTCTGCTAAAAAAAATGGAGACCAGTTGCTGTTTTATGTTCTGATTATAAAATTTTATCAAAGTGTTTGGCAAACAGACTTAAATGTGTTCTTGATGTGTTAATACAGAAAGACTAAACATATTGCATACCCAAAAGGTCTATTTATGATAATGAGAGATATTATGGATTATGCTAGAATATATAATGTTGATTTTGGTTTGCTTTCTCTGGATCAGGAGAAAGCTTTTGATCATGTGGACCATAATTATCTTTTTAAGGTTCTTGAGTGTTATGGGTTTGGAGAAATGTTTTTATCATGGATTAGAATATTACAAACCCGATTCCAAAAAAGTTGGGACACTGTACAAATTGTGAATAAAAACAGAATGCAATGATGTGGAAGTTTCCAATTGTTGGGACAAGGCCATGTTTACCACTGTGTGGCATCCCCTCTTCTTTTTATAACAGTCTGCAAACATCTGGGGACTGAGGAGACAAGTTGCTCAAGTTTAGGAATAGGAATGTTGTTCCAATCTTGTCTAATACAGGCTTCTAGTTGCTCAACTGTCTTAGGTCTTCTTTGTCGCATCTTCCTCTTTTTGATGCGCCAAATGTTTTCTATGGGTGAAAGATCTGGACTGCAGGCTGGCCATTTCAGTACCCGGATCCTTCTTCTACGCAGCCATGATGTTGTAATTGATGCAGTATGTGGTCTGGCATTGTCATGTTGGAAAATGCAAGGTCTTCCCTGAAAGAGACGACGTCTGGATGGGAGCATATGTTGTTCTAGAACTTGGATATACCTTTCAGCATTGATGGTGCCTTTCCAGATGTGTAAGCTGCCCATGCCACACGCACTCATGCAACCCCATACCATCAGAGATGCAGGCTTCTGAACGGAGCGCTGATAACAACTTGGGTTGTCCTTGTCCTCTTTAGTCCGGATGACACGGCATCCCAGTTTTCCAAAAAGAACTTCAAATTTGGATTTGGGTTTGTATATACTGATGCTGTAAGTATGGTTAAAATTGGAGGTTTAAGTGTACCAATTCAAATGAAAAGAGGGATAAGACAAGGGTGCCCTATGTCTGGTCAATTATATGCTTTGGCAATAGAGCCTCTACTTTGTTTATTAATAATTAAATTAACAGGTATTTTAGTAAATGAGAAGCCAGAAGCTGAAACTATTAAGCTCTCAGCTTATGCAGATGATATAACTGTTATGGTTGGAAATAAACATGATGTTCGAGTTTTAAAGGAAGCTTTAAAGATTTTTGAAGGAGCATCATCAGCCAAACTTAATTGGGAAAAAAACAGAGGCATTATGGAACATTATGGCTCTGAAAGAAGCTCTCTACCTGAACTCCCAGAAAATGTTAAGTGGGGGCAGTCCGGTATTAAATTCTTAGGTGTATATCTTGGAAAAGATGAATATAGGATGAAAAATTGGGAAGGATTAGTAGAGGGAGTGCTTGTTAAGTTGTCTAAATGGAAATGGCTGCTACCCCAGTTATCCTATAGGGGAAGAGTCCTGATAGCTAATAATCTTATAGCTTCCACCCTTTGGCATACGTTGATGGTTTTGGATCCTCCGAGAAACATAATAGAAGACATTCAAAAGACTCTTGTTAAGTTCTTCTGGTCAGGACAACACTGGTTAAAAGCTGCTGTCCTCTATCTTCCAATTCATGAGGGATGACAAGGACTAATTGATATCTTTTCTAGGATTGCAGTTTTCCATTTGCAAGTGGCACAACGTCTTTTATATGATCAGCATCAGCAGTGGATGGATGTAGCATGTGCTCTGCTGCGGAAAAACAGAAGAATGGGTCTGGATAAGCAATTATTTGTCATGTCCCTTGGAGGAGTAGCTTTGGAAGGCTGGACTGTGTTCTACCAGAGTGTATTGCAAGCTTGGAAGACTTTATCCTTTTCAAGAGAATGGGATGGATCCAATCAGTGGGTATATGAAGAGCCTCTGTTTTTCAATCCACTCATCTCTGTTGAGTTGTTGTGCTCTGCCACTGTTAGATCGGCAATGTTGAAAGCGGGAGTCTCCAAAATATGCCATCTACGCAGGGGACTGAGCTGGATACCTGCAGAGGAATTGGCACATAAGGTGGGATTCAGGTCTTAACGTTTTATCAAAAAGTTGTTACATGATCTTGAGGAGGCCTTCCCAGTTCCAATAAGGGATTTTATGAGCGTTTCTCCTGTGGAGAATTGTACTGGAGTTAAAGCCCATTTTCCTGAATTGCATGTTTCCATAAAAAAGGAAGACTGGCAGGAAGATGACAGAAAATTGTTTTCTATGGACACACCGGAATTGAATCTTTTTAGCATTTTGAGCAGACAAACACTTTACAGAGCTTGTGTAAAAACCATCAATTATCAACATTTAAAAAATGTAAGAGACATTAAATGGACAACAGTGTTTGAATCAGGCTCTTCCCCGAAAGGTAGCTGGCGGTCCCTGTACAAAAGACCCATTGAAAAGAGGGTGGGTGACCTTCAGTGGAGAATTGTACATGGGATTTTAGCTACAAACAGACACAAAGTACTCCTTAATGTTTTGGATGATGAGGGTTGTCCTTTGTGTGGGGTGTCTGAAACTGTTTTTCATATTTTTATTGAATGTCCACATTTGGATCAAATTTTGGGTTTAAAGGAAAGCTGGAGTGTACAGTGTATAGGAAATTTTTGGTCCTAAATATTCAACAAAATATAAATCCAAAGTGGTTTTATTAAATGTTTTGTATGGTGCAGCAAAGTTAGCAATCTGGTGTACAAGGAAAAATAAAGTAGAAGGGAGGGAAAGTCTGGACGTTGTTTTGATGATGAGAGGTTTCATAAAGAAAAGATTAATGATGGAATATGCTTATTATAGCCTCATTAATGATGTCAATTATTTTTTTCATGTGTGCGGCGAAGATGGCTTAATATGTGAAGCTGATGATCAGGGAGGTTTTGTGTTTAATTTATGAGTAGATTATTATTATTATTATATATATATATTTTTTTAATGTATATATGTTTGTGAAAATTGTAAATATATGTATGTTTGAATATTTGTATTCTTTAAAAACATAGGTCTCTTATGTTTTTACTGAATTATTAAAGAAGACCTAAAAGTCAAGTCTCTCTCTCCTTCTCTCGGAGTGCATGCTGGGAGTTGAGCGCGTTGGTGAGAGTGATTGTGGAAAACTTTTTCAAACTTTTTCCAATTTTTCTTTTCCCCTCGCTAGTCAGTTTTATAAATAGTAGAAACAAAAGGTTTATTGCTTTGTTTGTGCGGCTTTCAGACGCCGGAATGGCATCTGTTCCCGTGCAAGGAACGCCAACTCTGTTACTCCGGAATGGGTGCAAGTGTGTACCAGAGGCCAGAGTGACGGTGGAAGAGCTGCTCTTAGTTATAGGAGAGCAAGTGGGTTTCGAAAACATAATTTCGGCTTCACGAATGAATAAGGCTATCGTCGTGTTTTTAAGATCAGACTCGCTTGTTAATCAGTTGACTTTGAGCGGAATGTGGGTAAAGGAAGCGTTTGTTACGGTAACCCCGCTATCCGCTCCAGCAACAAAAATAATCATTTCAAATGTTCAGCTGTTTAGATCTAATGACACCATCACGAAAGAACTGCAGAGGTTTGGAAAGATTGCAAGCCCTGTAAGAATGATTCCGCTTGGATGTAAAAACAATGCGCTTAAGCGCATTCTTTCCTTTAGATGCCAAATCTTTATGTTTTTGAACTCCCAGGAGCGTATTTTAGAAGTCTGTTTCCGTGTTAATCATGGGGAGAATTCATACATGGTTTACACCAGCACTGAGAACCTGAAGTGTTATGAATGTGGAGACTTGGGCCATAAACGCTTTGCATGTCCACATAAAGATGACCAACATGCGTCTACATCTCGTGGTGATATAAATAATACCGATCAGCAAACAAGTGAAAGTGAAGAACAGAGAACTGAGGAGCAGGATGAAGGGTCTACAGAGAAGGACAAGATGCAGGAGGTGAGTGAGATTAATTTAAATGCTATGAGTGTGGAGCAAGCTGGTTGTAGTTCTGTCTCTGATAAACATGGAGATGTGACAGATGATATTGATAAGAGTGAGGCCCAGAGTGTTGTGGAATATGTGTGTGAAGTTAATGATGTGGTGCAGGCTGAAAGCTTAGAGGAAAATATGGTTGATGAGATGGATCGTTTATCCCAGTGTACGGATGATGGATTAGGAGATGATGAACAGTGGACAGAGGGCTCAAGAGGAACTGATAAAGATTTGTATACTGTTGAAGAAATTAATGCATTTCTTGATAAAACTAAAGGTAAAACTGGCGTTGAAGTAAGTAATTATTTTCCTGATATGGACAAATTTATGGCTTCGGTGATGTGGGCTAGGAAGGTGAGTAGCTATGAGGAGCTCTCACAACAGAAGCGGTATAGTCTAAAAAAACATATTACTGGTCTTAGACAAGGCAAAAAGACAGGGAAAGCGAGGGGGAAAACTAAATAATCTCAATGGCTTTTATCGTTTCCTTTTCTTTCTGTTTTTTCCTCTTCCTTTTCCCCTTGCTCATGGAGATCTTGCGGGTGGGATCAATTAACGTAAATGGAATGAGGGATGGGAGGAAAATTAGTTTATTATCATACATAATACGATTGAAATATCTGAGTGTTGTTTTTTTACAAGAAACCCATAGCAATCAAAATAATGAGATGGATTGGGGCTTGTGGTGGGAAGGAGAGAGAATTCTTAGTCATGGGACTAATTTAAGTGCAGGAGTGGCTGTGCTCTTTTCCTCTGTTCTTAAAACAAAGATTTTATCAAAACATGAAGTGGTATCAGGGAGATTATTGGCTGTAAGGGTTGAAATTAGGAATGTTCATGTTTTGTTTGTGAACATCTACGCTCCTAATATAGGAGAAGACAGAGTACAGTTTTTTATTAAACTAGAGCAATTTTTAAAACAACAGCAGGATGGTGATGTTATTGTACAAGGTGGAGATTGGAACGGCACTTTAGACTTTACACAAGATAAGACTGGAGAAGAACCTCATGCAAAGTCAGCTATTTTTTTTAGCTAATATTATAAAAAAATGTAACTTCTCAGATGTATGGTGTGAGCATAATTTATCAGTACGGCAGTATACATGGATGAAAGTCAGCAATGGAAGCGTTTCTGGTGCACGTTTGGATAGGTTTTATATATCACACAATCTGAGAAATAAGATTGTTAATACAGCTATCACCCCAACTGTTCTTTCTGTATTATTCAATATTATTGGTCATGATTATTTTGAGGTAATCCAAAAATGTATCAAAGAAAGAGTTCTTCCTTTAGTTGTCAGCGGGCAGTTTTAATGCTACTCCCCAAAAAAGGTGACCTGACATTCTTAAAGAACTGGAGACCTGTAGCAATTTTAGGCTCTGATTATACAATTTTTTCAAAATGTTTGGCCAATAGGGTAAATGGTGTACTGCATACAGTAATACATAAAGATCAGTCATATTGTATAAAAAAAATAAATCTATACTACAGGTGCATCTCAATAAATTAGAATGTCGTGGAAAAGTTCATTTATTTCAGTAATTCAACTCAAATTGTGAATGATTGGCATGTCACCATATTCTCATTTGTTGAGATAGTGAACTGGTGGGTTTTTGTTAAATGTGAGCCAAAATCATCACAATTAAAAGAACCAAAGACTTAAACTACTTCAGTCTGTGTGCATTGAATTTTTACACGAGTTTCACAATTTTAGTTGAATTACTGAAATAAATGAACTTTTCCATGACATTCTAATTTATTGAGATGCACCTGTAGATAACTTACATTTGGTACCGGGACATTTTTGACTTTGCCTCTTATAATAATACCAATATAGGTTTTCTGTCATTAGACCAAGAAAAAGCCTTCGACAGAGTTGATCATATTTTTCTTTTTGATACTTTAAAGGCTTGGTTTTGGAGACAATTTTATTTCCAAAATAAAACTACTGTATGCTGGGGCCACATGTATGATTAAAATGGCTGGTGGCCTCAGTATTCCTGTGAAAGTCAATAGAGGCATTCGGCAAGGTTGTCCTATTTCAGGTCAACTTTATAGTATAGCCATTGAGCCTTTACTATGTAGACTGAGAAGACAGCTAACAGGTCTACAGGTCAATACATTGGATTTTAAGTGTCCTATTAAGCTCTCTGCATATGCAGATGATGTCACAGTTTTAATTAGAAATCAAAATGATGTTGAGTGTGTAAAAATGGCTTTGGAATGTTATGGGAATGCATCTTCAGCCAAAGTTAATTGGCAAAAAAGTGATGCTTTGTTGTGTGGTCAAGACTTTATTAGTTCATCACTACCTTGTGGTTTACAGTGGGGGAGAGCGGGGTTTAAATATTTAGGTGTTTTTTTAGGGACAGATGAATATAGGGAAAAAAATTGGGAGGGACTAGTGGAAAGAGTGTGTGCTCAGTTGTCTCACTGGAAATGGTTGCTACCCCAGCTGTCCTAGAGGGGGAGAACCCTGGTCTGTAACAACCTGGTTGCATCATCTTTGTGGCACAAAATGATGATTCTAGAGCCTCCGGAAGACCTGGTAAGAAGAATTCAACAGCGCCTGGTGGACTTCTTCTGGTCAGGACAGCACTGGTTGAAGGCACCAGTGCTCTATCTGTCAGATCGACTGTCCTGCAAAGTTCAGCTCCAACCCTAATCAAACACACCTGAAGCAGCTAATTAGGGTCTTCAGGATCACTTAAAAATGAAAGGCATGTGTCTTTGATTAGAGGTGGAGCTAAACTTTGCAGGACAGTCGATCGCCAGGAGCAGGGTTGGGCACCCATGTTCTAGAGCCTCCGGAAGACCTAGTAAGAGGAATTCAACAGTGCCTGGTGGACTTCTTCTGGTCAGGACAGCACTGGTTGAAGGCACCAGTGCTCTATCTGCCAATACAGGAAGGAGGACAGGGGTTGGTCGACATTAAATCCAGAGTCAGAGCTTTTAGACTCCAGGCGGCTCAGAGACTCCTATATGGGGAAGATGTAAGCTGGGCTGGAGTAGCCTGTACCCTTTTGAAGAGAGCAGGCAAGATGGGATTAGACCGCCACTTGTTTCTAATGGACACTGAAAAACTAGACCTGACAGGACTGACACCTTTTTACAGATTAATGTTAAAAACATGGACATTTTTCAGCTTCTCTCGGGAGCCAAATGGTGTGAAGGGGCTATGGCTGAGAGAAGAACCACTGGTTTTTAATACAGCACTGGATTTAGACTCTTTTAAATCAGGATCCCTCAGAAAAATGTTGTGGACTGCAAATATTACCAAAATTTGACATTTTGTTTCTGAGGAAGGATGGATTTCTGCTGAAAACTTGGCTTGAAAACTGGGCATGAGATCATTTCGAGTGGCAGATAGACTGTTGACTCAAATCTTTGAGTTTTTACCACCTGAATACAGACTGTCATTAGAGACTCCGGTTGGAGAGGAGGAGACTTCTGTCTTCCCAGACCTGAATCTTACAGCTGATATTAGAACATGGCAAGAAATGGAGAATGGTTTGCTTTCTTTTAAGACACCCCAGTTGGGACTTTTTAGAAATGCTGGAAAGAAAGCTATTTATGTACTGTGTGTAAAGGTGTCACATCTTCTTCAGCTTCAGAATGTGAGAGAGTCTAAATGGCAAGAGATTTTTGGGTCAAGCGTTTCCCCTAAAGGTTGCTGGAGGACCTTGTACAAACCTCCCATTGAGAAAAGAACTGGAGACCTACAATGGAGGACTGTGCATGGTATAATAGCCACAAACACAGACACAGAGCACACCTCGATCCACAGGTTGAGGAGGGCTGTCCTTTTTGTGGAGCACAAGAGACTGTCTTCCATTTATTTTTTAATTGTGGGAGATTACAACCATTATTTTATAAAATGGAAGAGTGGTGTCAAACCCTGGGGGAATTATTTGCACCTGCAAGGTTTATTTTTGGGCCAAAGTACAGCAGAAGTAAAGTGAGGAGTCATGTTTTCTTAAACTTCTTATTTGGGCAAGCAAAGATGGCTATATGGTTGTCAAGAAAAAGTCAATTGAATGATAAAGGATCAACTGATGCTATTTCAATATTGAAGGGATTAATAAAATCCCGTATTAGTATATTATTATAAGTTGATAAATGATCTGCAGATGTTCAAATATAAATGGGAAGTTAATCAATGCATTTGTGAAGTTGACTCTGATGAAGGTTTGCAAATTTATATTTGTGTAATGTTTGTTTTATAAATTTGCGCCAAAAAATAATTTTTTCTCTTTTGATGTCAATCTAAATTTTTAAACTTTTTGTAATAAAGAGACCTTAAAAGTCAAGTCTCTCTCTTCCTCCCTCCCCCTCTCCCTCCTCCCTCTCCCTATCCCTCCCTCTCTCCTCCCTTTGAAACTTTGCTGTATGTACAGAGTATGTGGCTGTTGGTCCTGTTAGCAGCACGTAAAAAACTCTGAATTGATTATAGCCTGCCTAGAAAGCGAGCAAATAGCGCTTCCATGTAATCACTAAAAAACTGTCACTTCAATTGATCACAATCTCACGATGTTCCTTTATAATCAGTGAAGCTCTCTGAACTGCAAATAATATCTTATTTACGTGTCTATGTGTGGCGTTTAGCACTGAGTGAATTCTGACTGTCAGAATGCGTGCGTGAGAAGTGGCAGCCCAATATCTTGTAACGAATCAGCTCATGGGAAATATGAATAATTAACCATAACTAGTTATAATTAATTATGAATATTTTAGATCCGCTGTAGATATTTAGCTGACCTCTCAGGGTCAACTGTCTTGTCAATTCTAAGAACGTTAATTTCCTGGTTAAGGGAAATAACTTTCTTACTGTACAATTCTACAAA
>NW_015507073.1:71032-78243 GCF_001515645.1 Sinocyclocheilus grahami
ATTAAGTTTCGGTTTGAGGTCCACGTAGGAATTGCGTCACACTAGTGTACATTTCCAACATACCAGATTCACGTCCACAATCATTTATAAATTGTCCATAGAGGAAAAAAAGGAACATTAAATAAGCATTTGGTCATTTCATAATTATCAAACACAATCTCAAAGCAGCAATAATCATTTAACACTCATAAAAACAATAAGCACACTGAATGTGTGAAAGTGAATGTGGTGCGAGTGCGTGCATGTGTAGTAGTGAGTGAAATGAGTATGTGTAATGGTGGCAGAGAGGTACTGACCAAGTTTGCAGTCATGACGAAAACTGGAGAGTGTAGCGGGATTTTCAGACACCAGGACAGGTGGATGAGCAGCCGATACCTGTCTTCAGAACAACTTTAAGTGCAGACGATCTGGCAGTGCCACGTTTAAAAGTAATTTGGAACTTCACAACACACCAGACATCACTTACAAGAAAAGCAAACGTTTGAACAAACAGCCATCTTTCCACCTCGCAGGGTTCTCCAAACAATCACTCCCACACTACTGCAAACTTTTACAGATGACGCAATTACTTTCAGGCATGACTCACTTACTTATATCCTCTTTCCTTCTGCTGATAATTAAAACGCTCCACCCCAAACACACAAAGTGAAAAAAAAAGAAAGTAACCTGAAAAGATGTTGTGGCACAACGTTTTCACTGCCACATGTTCTTGAAATCAAACAATTGTCTTTGTCTTAAGAAAAGAGTCAAACAGTCTCATCTGGTATCTGAATATACAGCAGCGAGTCTGTCTTCATCATGAAATAATGAACCCATCATTACCCCATTCTGGAGAATGTGTGTTGTGTTAAGCCCTATTCACACGGGATTAGTATTATCTGGGGACCTTGTGTGATTTTGAAATTACCCCCCCACATCTGAATTTCGTGTGGTGCATTTGCACGGGATAAGCGAAGTCTGTGATTTTACTCGAATTTACTGACTTATCTCCCAGATACGATGTCAAGGCATTGAGAGTCCCATTCTATGGTCCGGTTAGATCAGGGATAGGCAAGTTCGGTCCTAGAGAGCCACAGTCCTGCAGAGTTCAGCTCCAACCCTGAAAACAAAACTCACCTGCCTATAGCCTTAGTAATCCTGAAGACATTGCGGGATTTTCAGACACCAGGACAGGTGGATGAGCAGCCGATACCTGTCTTCAGAACAACTTTAAGTGCAGACGATCTGGCAGTGCCACGTTTAAAAGTAATTTGGAACTTCACAACGCACCAGACATCACTCACAAGAAAAGCAAACGTTTGAACAAACAGCCATCTTTCCACCTCGCAGGGTTCTCCAAACAATCACTCCCACATTACTGCAAACAGATGACGCAATTACTCTCAGGTATGACTCACTTCCTTATATCCTCTTTCCTTCTGCTGATAATTGAAATGCTCCACCCCAAACACGCAAAGTGAAAAAAAATGAAAGTAACCTGAAAGCTATAGCCTTAGTAATCCTGAAGACATTGATTAGCTTGTTCAGGTGTGTTTGATCTCATTGAGCGTGACCAGTATTTAGAATGGCCAGGACTGTTAGGCAAGGCAGGGCGTGTTTATTTATATAGCACGTTTCATACACAATGGTAATTCAGAGTGCTTTACATAAAAGGAAGTAAAATAATAATCAAAAATCATAATAATCTCAACAGTAAAACAAGGAATTTAAAAAACTGTTTTGAATTTGTTTTCTGAATCCAGATCACAGCCTTCACGACAGGGGCCTTCCGTTTTCCCCGATCTCCATGCTGAGGCATCAAGGGCATGGGAGAAACCGTACTCATCCCGTATTACAGCCCCACAGTCTCGAATTATTCAAAAGAACATTGTGGGGCTGAATGATAAGGGATATGGGGCGATGCCAGTGGTGGAGCAGACGCTTGCGAGCTATCTCTCCCCATCCTCAGCATCGTCCCTGAAGGCCCCGAAGCTTCCCACCAGGCCCGTTAGGCTTACATCGAGTCTGGTTGGGAAAGCTTATATGGCGGTAGGTCAGGCTGGCGCATGGTTGCACACCATGGCGGTGTTACAAGCATACCAGGCTGACCTGCTCAGGGGTGGGGCTGCTGAGCGGGAGCAGCCCAAGCCATCAAGCTCCTCATATCGCCAGTCTCAAAAACAGAGCGTTGTTTTTCCACAGAAAGATAGGGGGTCGGGGCGATAGTCTCAGTTGGGGTCTTCTAGACCGAAATCGGATCTGTGGACCATTATTTTGTCTAAGAGGACCTCGGCTAAATGGTCCTACCATTGTCAGGTCCCTGAGGGCAGCCCACCTGGGGAGGAAAGGATAACACCTCAGTATACGGTGCCCAATCCTCCTCAGTAAACTTAACAGACCACTCAGATCATTAGGATCGAGTCAGTTAGAAATACCAAGGGTTCACACAAAACAAGGGGAATCTGCTTTTAGCTATTTTGCAGCCTGTAGTTGGAATCAGCTTCCAGAAGAGATCAGATGTGCTAAAACATTAGTCACATTCAAATCTAGACTCAAAACACATATGTTTAGCTGTGCATTTATTGAATGAGCACTGTGCGATGTCTGCTCTTTTCTCATTCTTATGGACCACCGGTACAGCCTGCACTCAGGACTGTTATGCACGCTGCATGCACGGACCAGCGCTTCCTGTGTCACACATTTTATTTGCGGGGTCTGTGCGTGCAGCATGTGCATAACAGTCCTCAGAGCAGGCTGTACCAGTGGTGAATATATGGCCCTCAGACAGAACAGGCAGGTTGTCGATGAGTGACAGAGTAGAATAAGGATGGAGCAAAGTGTGGATGCGCTGTCCTCGAAGGACATTCAACTTGGTTTTGGTCATATTTTGCTTAGCCTATCATTTTAAATGACAGATGTCTTATTTATTTATTTATTTTTCTCTCAGACACTTTTCCTACTCTGTTAACAGCAAAATGTTAAACGAATTTAGTATTTTGACAAGACGAATAAAAATAGCTAATAGGCTACCATTTTTGTACAACCACATTTTTTTTTCTGAGACACTTTTTCCTATTGTGTTGACAGCAAAATGTTAAACGAATTGTATCTTGACAAGATTAATAAAGATAAGAATTTTTTTTTTTAAAGCCGTCTGTTCTCCGTCTGTGTATTGCTGTTATCTGTGTTTGTCTCAGTAAAGTGCTGTTATAACACAATGAATATATGCACAATGAATCTTTCACAATGTCTACACTTCGTATGTTATAATGAGAGGATTCGTGGGCACGCAATTTCAGCACTGCGAAAGAACTTTTGAGTGATGAATGGATTCTAACTTATTCACATCTGATTGGCCATTGCATTGCAGAAATCAACAGTTATCTGTGATTGGCTACTCTGATCAATGCTTTAAAGTGCCCCTATTATGGGTAATGAAAGGTTCATATTTTGGTTTTGGGAGTCCCGGGTTGACATGCATGCAAGGTCAAAACACTTTCATTGTCTTATAATATGCATTTATTTTTACCTCACTTGCTCAATGATTCACTCAATGATTCATATTTCCAAACCCCTCCTTTACGTGACGCTAATCTGCGGTGATTGGTCTCATTTTCATTTCATCATGCCTGTAATGCCTGATAAAGCAGCGTTTGTGAGACCAACATGAAAGGACCAACAAATGGGCGGGCAATATGCTAATGTTTCATGTTGACGTCAACATGAAACGGCTTGGGATTCATTTTAAAAACGACTCGTTTCAATGATTCAGAGTAAACTCTTTCTTTTGAGAGACAATAACTTTTTACACAGTGCACTTTCAGAGGTAAAACTTTGCAGGACGTTTTCATTCACTTAAGAGTTGTGTTACACATGGCAAAGGTCATTTTAAAAAATTCATAATAGGATTAACTTTAAATGCGTGTTATAAATAGAAACTCTTCCTATGCTTGCATGTGAATTATTTTTATGTTATATTAGTGTCAAGTGGCGCCAGTGTGTGTGGCAAGCCGTCTGTTTTCCATCTGTATATTGCTGTTATCCGTGTTTGTCTCAGTTTCTTTGACTCAACACTCTGCGGTTCGGTTGGTCTATGACTGCCAAACGCTTCTGGATATTAAAAATCATATGGAAGATCAGCTTAATTTTGAGCTTAGCGGGCCAGGTGTTAATCATGACCCTGGCTCTTTGCTATGTCCAAACTTACCTGTGCCGGCTGTCGTGTGTTCTGCGCTAGAGGAGGCATCGCAGAAAGCGTGGGAAACGAGGTGGAGTGCTGGTTGGGGTGAGATCGCGTTTGATGTCGCCTGAGTTGATCCATCCTCGCTGTTTACCCACGGATCTACAACCGGACGACCACAGAGTCATCTCCTGCTGCTCTTTCGCACCTCGATTCCAATGCATTACAGCTGTTGTTTCAGACTTTTCAGCGAGGTTCTATGGCACCGGACTCCCCGTCTGCGGAGACGTGGTGTGAATTTGCGTAATCTCAGCCATCTATGCTGTGCTTCACCGGTAAATGATGATTATATGGTGAAAAGGCTAACCTTGATCAATACAAGATCTTTTTTAAATAAAACGTTTATTTTGCATTAGTTTTTTTAACGCTAGGGACTTGGACTTTTTATTTATGACTGAAACTTGGGCTACCATAGGAGATCTCAGTCCTTTTTCTGAACTTGTCCCATCGAACTGTAATTATTTTAATACTCCTAGACTGTCGGGACAAGGAGAAGGTCTTGCATCTATATTTAAAAACTCTTTTAACTGCAAGATTTTGCGTGCTGCTGTTTTTTCCAGCTTTAAACTGCAGTTGTCTCAAATAATGGTGCACTCTGGTCCTGTAGTATGTGCACTAATATATCGGCCTCCCAAACTGAATAAGGACTTTATTCAGCAATTTGCTGACTCTGTGAGTGGACTTTTGTTTAACATCCATGTTGATTGCCCATTCGATACTTTGACAAAGGATTTTTTAAATCTTGTGGATTCTTTTACTTTACTCCAACATGTTTATGGACCTACACATTACTGTGCACATACCCTAGATCTTGTATTACCTTATGGTCTGTCAATTTCTAATATTGTATTAGAAGATGTGGCCTTTTCAGATCATAAAGTTGTCACTTTTGAGATGTCTTTCAGTCATGAGACAAGTAGGTCTGTTATTTCTACTCGTTATGTTCGGAAATTAGACTCTACAGCTGTTGAACATTTTGAAAATCTGTTTATTCGAGCCCCTCTTACGACAACCTTGGAGAATGCCCCTTCCCATATGGATGTGAAGATGTTACTAATTGAGTTTAAGTTTAGTTGAGTTTAGTTCTTCTTGCTCTTCCATTTTAAACTCTGTTGCTCCTTTAACAGTTAGATCTGCTAAGCCAAAAACTGAGCCCTGGCTTATGAGGTCACTCTGGCTCTCAGACAAGCCTGTAGAAAAGCTGAGCACAACTGGAAGAGGGATAAACTCCAGGTGTCTTATGACATTTTTCGGGAATTTCTTTCCACTTATCAAAGTTCTGTTAAAGAAGCTAAAAAGAAATACCTTTCAGAGTTAATCGCTAGTAACTATCATTGTCAGGGGTTCGGGCCCTGTGTTTCTCCCTCTCACCACCAGAGGTCGCTATCTCCCTTACTCCCAGACTCCATTCCCCAGACTCCACTCACCTGTTCTCTCAATACCTGATCATTGATTAATTTGCCCCAGCTGTTTACCTGATTGCTTTTTTCTTTTTAAGCTCCCTGTGTTTTCTGTTCTGGGCTCATTTGTTTTTGAAAAATTCTGTGTTTGATTGGTCCAGACGCTACAGAATCCCCCTTTTTGGACGTTGTTGTCCATAGAATAGACAACAACGAGTGATGTCAAAGGTGCAGAACAATCGAACACACACCTACCACTCACGGCTGGGAGACAGTGGTGGCTCTCTGGCTGTTGGTGCCTCCAGGAGTGGTCGTGGTGCCGTGGAGGATGCTGTCAGGTGGTGTGCTGAGGTGATGTAGGCTGTAGCAAGGTGTGGGTCCTCGAGGTTATGCAGCAGGTGTCGAGGCTGTGTCACCTGTCATCCTGAAGTGAGTTGGTCTGGGTAAGATGGTTGTTTGTTGATGTTGTTAGCCAGTAGGCTATCCGTGGTACCCGCGATGTGGGACAGTCGGGTTAGACTCTCACTGGTGAGAGTGCAGGTGGTTCCAGGGATTGCCGGGAACTGTTATGGAGATTCTGCAGTGTGCAGAGAATTTTCGACTGACCTAGTGATGCTGGCAGGAGAGCGGCAGGTGGTCGTTAGCCTTCTGCTTTGTTCAACGTCACTAGAAATCTGATGTTTGCGGTGTCGCTTGGCTCTTGTGGCAGCACCGACTTTAGCTTGCCTGAGTTGTGTTGGTCGAGGTTTCGCTGATGGGCACGTGGGCCCGTTGCTCAATCCAACATTGTCTGGCTACTTCTGGGGTGTCGACCAGTTTCAAGGGATGCTCCTCCCTTGGAGGGGTCTGATGCTGTGTTGCGTCAGGCAAGGAGTCAGAAGTTTGTCCTTCTCAGTACTCCTTAGTTGAGTTTCGTTCAAGGAGCTCTTTTGCAAGTGTCAGCAGCTCCTTGGGTCTGAGAATTCCTTTGTGATGGCTTGTTTACACTGCTCGTGAGGCTTCAGGATCAGTTCCTTTGATGTCATCAGGATCTCTGCAGTATTTAGTTTGCCAGATGGTATTGTCACTGGCCAGCTCATTGGGGTCTGTGGGGTCACACGGTGTGTGTGTCTGCAGTGATCCTCTGGAAGGGTCCCTGCCCCACCCCCTTGTGGCTGCTGTTTAGTGACGTGTGAACAGTGGGCTCTCACCCCCCCCTCTCGCAGGTTCGGTCTCTTGGCTGGGTGTCAGTTCTCTGTAGAACTCTGTGACTTGCAGTTTCAGCTCATTTACCTAATGTCTGAGGCCCTTGAGGGTCTGGGCCGAGGAGAGGATGAGGCTGGTCAGGTCCTGGTGGTTCAGGCTGGGTGTCTGGTGTTCACTTGTGTCGCAGTCTCGCTGTTCCTTTCTTTGCCATTGCAGGTCGTTGGCTGCTTTGAGCTGAAGGATGTCCATTACAGTGTTCTGCTGGGTTTCCAGGTGGTCCTGGTGAGCTGGCAGGGCTGGTTGTCTGTGGAATGTATGCGACATACTGGCACACTTGTGGGAACACCAGAGAGAGAAAGGGACAAGACAAATGCAAGTACGTACAGAGGTGTTAAGCTATCTCTATG
>NW_015507073.1:78333-82136 GCF_001515645.1 Sinocyclocheilus grahami
ACACAAAGAGAGAGTTTGAGTAACTTTGTTGAGGGGGCTGTAAGCAGGGGTCAGCTGATGACCGGGCTATACGTGTGGTCAAACTATTACTCAAAGCACTGATGGTTCACGGGTTTGGTCACTATGACAAAACTGAAATAAAATTAAGTCAAAAAGAAAAGGAAGATTTTACCTATTTAGTTTATTTTTCCTAAGAGATATGGCTAAGCAGGTGTCACTTGTGGGTGATGCTGTTATAGACTCATAAACCTAGGGTTAGACTGTTAGCTAAACTAGCAGGGACACACCAAATACCTCGTCAAAAGAAAAAGAAACCATGGGAATTGTTCCTAGTTCTATCTGGGCCTACATTGTGTTGAACAGTAGCTGCCCTTCAATGTATTAAGCCTGGAGCTGAGGAGTGAGGAGAAGTAGAGAGGAAACGGGGATTACTAATAACCTGTATAACTCCTTAAGGGAACAACAGTTGCTAGAACTACTGTAATCCTATACAAAAAGCGAAGATGGTGATGGTAAAATAACTTAAATAAGGTAAAAGTAAAAAAATAAAATAAAAAAGGGGTCCTAATAGCTGTAGAAAACTAAAAGGCAAAGTAAATAACCAAATAATTAAATCTCAGATTTAATAAAAATCGATTTAGCTGAATTGGTACATTCATGCTAAACAAATGTAAATAAATGCAATAAAATCAAAGAGAGGTAGAATAAAGCCAAAACAAAAATAAACAATAACACAAGTAAAACCAAAGTATGTGGGGAGGAACCGACCGAACTGAATCCAAAGAGGAGGTGATGGCATCAACAGGAAGTGAAACCAGGAGTGACGGGGATAGAGAGAGAGAGAGAGAGTGGTTTGAAAGTTACACTTTACACATCTATCTAAGTGTTAGTCGGATGCTAACAGCTAGCAGTTGAGGTAAAGGGCTTGGCTTAGATGCCTGTGCGGCTGCTAAAGAGTTAACGTTGGCTACACGCAGTTCTTTGTTTACACAAAGGTCTGTGAAGTGGGTGCTGTTGTCAGATTAACCGGAAGAGTCTGCTCACACTTCCGGGGTCACGTGTTGCTAGGAGACCAATGCAAGCTCACATCAGGTGCAATGAAGCAGAACGTCTCAGGTTACGTATGTAACCCTAGTTCCTCGAGGGAACGAGACGCTGCGTCGACAAACGCTAGGGGAACGCCTTCCGCGATCCACGCTCTGAATCGTATGTGAAATCAGTCCAATAGCTGAACGGGACGTCACGGCGGATGACGTCATGACCAGGAAGCTATAAAAGCACGTGCGGCGGAGCCCGCGTCAGCTTCTAGGAATGAAGCAAGCGCCGGCAGGGACGCCGGAAGTATGGCACCAAGACGCAGCGTCTCGTTCCCTCGAGGAACTAGGGTTACATACGTAACCTGAGACGTTCCTCTTCAGGAACTCGAGCTGCGTCGACAAACGCTAGGGGAACGAGAATGCCCACGCCGCCAGACTTCCAATTCCCTGCCTAGTGTGGAAGACTGCACAGCTAGGGTGAGAGAACGGAAGAGCCGGGAGTGGCTCGCATGTCTAGCTCATAGAACCTAACAAAGGTAAGGGGCGTTGACCAACCCGCAGCGTTGCAGATGTCCTGCATAGGCACCCCTGATAGGAAGGCCTTAGAGGCTGCCAGTTCCCCTAGCGTTTGTCGACGCAGCTCGAGTTCCTGAAGAGGAACTTGCACTGCTGTGAACATGCATGGGAAACTCATGCTTGGGAAACTCATGTCACATACAACTTCATTCACTAATCAAAACAGCACATTCACTTCACAGGCAATGGTGGATTCGTAGTTAGCTACGCTAGAATAACACCACTAATTTTACGTAAATGTTTCACATGAGCATGTCAAAATGAAATACAAGGATACGTAACACATAATAAGGCCTTAAATTAGTGAAATGAGGAGCATCGCTCAGATCACCTACAACAGTGCTGAAAAAGGGGATTTCTTCGCCCAAGATCAGATTTGTTCTGGTACCATTTATATGGGCTGCTAATCTGAGATTTATCCGTCAGAAAAAGCGTACCCTCTACTAACAACAGAAATTAGGATTTCTTCACTAAAATCAGGTTAGTTTCTTATCGTTCGATTTAAACACATTATAGCACTGAAAACTTCTACTGCTTGTAGGAAGGCACATTCAAGCTATAGTTTTATCTGATTTTGATCAGAAACTGGTGTATAAGAAGTTACTACAACTTATGAGACGGACACATAAGATTGATTACTGGGTCTGCTTGCAAGCAATGTTTAAAACGACGCCACCGTTCTAAATTACTGCTAGTACTGCATAAAGTAGGAAACCATTATTTTCCTGGCCATGTGAATACTGGGATTTTTCTGGCTACCTTGTCAAGGTCTCTGGGGGTCACATCATGCGCTGCTGCAGGGATGCTTGGAAGGGACCCCCTCCTCTCTGTGGTTGCTGGAGGTATTATGGTTCTGTCTGCTGAGTTGTTAAGCAGAAAGTCCTGGCTCCCCCCTTTGTAGCTTGGTGCAGCTTGGATGCAGGAGTAGGGTGTCTCTCCCACTGCGTTTCCTTTTGCAGCCTATAAGAGTACCTGAGTTCTCTTTGGACCATGTCAATCTTGTCTTGAGTGTTGTTCAGCTGCTGGATCAGAGTCTCTTGAAGTCTGTTGATTTCCTCCTGTAACTCCATTCTACTGGGGTCCTTTTGGGATACTGCCGTGATCTGTTGCTTGAGATCATTAACCTCCTGTTTCAGACCCATGAGGTTGTTGGCCAGGAAGATGATCATCTTGGTGAGCTCTTTGTAGTCATAACTCTCGCTTGAGTCATGAGTCCGTGGTACTCTTCCCTCTGTGTCCAGTTGCTTTCGGCTCTGGTGCAGTAGGTTGTCGGCAGCCCTGGGTAGAAGGGTGTTTCTTACAACGCCTGGACAGTCCTTTTTGTCTGTCATCTGTTCAGTTAGACTGAGCATCTGCAACATTTTGGCAAACTCATGTTGAGAGTAAGGGCTAGAGACTAATACAAGATCAAACAGAGTGTGGAGCTAGGTTTTACAGTTAGGTTTTGCCAGGAAGTATTAGGTTATTATCTTAGCTGTGGATGACAGAATGCTAAGATAGGTTTGGGTCAGCATACTGAAAAAGGTGCGAACAGAGTTCTGATTGATGACTTAAGACTGTTCTTATTGTCAAATTATCACTCAGAATTTGCTGACGGTTCCCCAAACAAGCTTCATCTCTGAGGTATGAAGGAGAAAAGGGAAAAGCAGAAGGAAAAGGAGAGCATTTCTATTCAGATTATGATTATTTGGTGCTCAGGACTAGAGTTGTGCCCTAGTATTTGTCTAGATGACTTGTGTAACAGGGTCATAAAATTAGAACACATGTTGAAAATAAACAAATCAAAAATAAAATCGTCTCTGGTTCATTTTGAGGTTCAGAGAGATCATCAAATCAAAGTGGAACAAAAGGGGGCATAACATGTAAATGGATTTAAAATTAGTTGACTGCTATTATTAAAACAGGGTAATCAATCTGGTATTAGGAACAATCAGTAGCACTCGTGATTAACTGTAAGATTTGTGTTGGGCACACACCATGTCTGGTCACAGCTGCTGCGTGTTCAGCTCCCATGCTGAGGCCAGCCATGTGTGTGTCCCGCCCTCCGTAGCGCGTTACTCACTGTGTTACTAAAAGCACCCAATAACTTAATGATTCTTCTCTAGATAGTTAAAATGTAATTAAATTTAGATTTAATTAACTAGTAACTGAGCAATAGCATTCAGGAAGGATACATCGAAGATAGTTAAA
>NW_015507073.1:82258-113346 GCF_001515645.1 Sinocyclocheilus grahami
TGCTGTATTTAAAAGCTTCAATTAAAGAGTGCTAACCCCTAATTGTTAAAGCTATTTGGTAGCTTAGCCTAAGATGAAACTATGCTAAGTCGTGTTAGCTTAGCTGCTTCAGGTGGTTTGTTTACAACATGGCATCGCCAGGTGACGTGTGTGCTATGTGAAGTTAGTGCTTCCTGTGACAAGTCATTGTCATGGTAACCAATGCATGCCAGTGCAATTCAAACAGTTTAGTGTCTGCCTATTTCAAAGAAGTTTCCCACAGTTTTAAAACGTTGTGCTTTCAGTCCTTCAAGACTTGTTGCATTAAATAAGCACTTCTGTGAGTGCTTCTCTAATTTAACAATAAACTTCTTGCACTTGTTTAAAGAATAAAAAAACAGGTTTACTGTAAGTTACAGCCAGTTTAAACATATATGTAGTTATGTGTGCCTCACACATGAATACTAAAGTACATTATTACACCTTTAATTTCACTCAGCGAGTGAAACACAGTAATAACACCAGGTTGCTAGGCTTGTGTATATATACAGTCAAAGTATAGATGAATTGCTTTAAACTAATTATAATCTATAAGGCCTTTATTCTGTAGAAAGAGGAGCATCACTCAAATCTACCTTGATATAACTGTATTGAGATTTCTTCTTCAAAGAAACTATTTAAACAATACTGCAATTTTGTGATTTCTTCACTAAAGCAGATTAATACATTATGGTACAGTTTGGACATGCAGCTGAGCTGAGAATCAGACTTATGCTTCGTCCGAACAGATTTATGCTTTAATACTGACATTAGGGTTTCTTCGCTAAAGTCAGATTAACCTTACACTGATACCATTAAGCATGGAATACATAAAGACTCTTTCAATCATAATAGAGGTACCAATTCAAGCCCCTACTTTATCTGCATTTAAACAAGCCAGCAAATAGGGACACAACAGTGCATCTGAAGTCACGCCCTATTCTAACCTGGACTATCAAGCACATAGTTTTAGGTTGACAGTGTTTTAAACTCATAACTTTTGTTTTATCACGCCCGCATTTCCTCCACCAATCTGTAGCGAATTAGCACAAGGGGAAATATGAATAATTTATCATAACTAGTTATAATTAATTATAAATATTTAGATCCGCTGTAAGTATTTACTTGACCTCTCAGGGTCAACTGTTTGTCAATTCTATGAACGTTAATTTCCTGGTTAAGGGAAATAACTTTCTTACTGTACAATTCTACACAGAGCCTGTATCATAAATCTGCATGATTAAGGGACTCCAGTTATGAGCAAACAATGAACAACGTTAAGTGTGATACAAGTAAGACTTTATTAACTACATAAACACTTAAACTAGTCTAACATACTACATAAACACTGAAACTAGTCTAACATGCTACATAAACACTGAAACTAGTCTAAAATACATGTACACACACACACACACACGCATACAGTTGGTATAGGAAAGGGTTAAAGCTTAAGCAGTAAAGAGCAGAGAAATAAAAATATGAAGTTATGGAACCATTTGATATTCAGCAGATTTACAGCCTGAAGGAAACATCAGATTCTTAGTTCAAACACACTTTTGTAACAAGGTACCCATGATACTTAATGTATCAATTAATAAAACTAAGTTTGAATACTTGCACTATTCCTTTTCTATTCTATCTGTTTTCTTTTTATTTATTATATTATTTTTTTAAAACCTTGCTATGTGCTACCTGAGACTTGTTATAACACTTGTATATCATTGCTCTTTTGTTGATTTTGATTGCTTCCATTGTCCTCATTTGTAAGTCGCTTTGGATAAAAGTGTCTGCTAAATGACTAAATGTAAATGTAAATGGATGAAACCCACCAACTGTCCCCTGGATAGTATTCCATCATGGCTGTTTAAAAAGGTATTTGTTATTATTGGCCCGAGCATTCTGTCTCTTATTAATGGTAGCCTCCATTCTGGTTTGGCCGTTGTCACTGCTGTGGTGCAATGAATTCTTATAAAGCCAAATTTGGATTGTTCTCTTCTGTCCAATTTTAGACAGATTAAAAAACTTCCGTTTTTATCTAAGGTTTTAGAGAAAATAGTTTTTAGTCAATTGCAGAGTTTTTGGATCAAAAAGTGTTAGAGACTTTTCAGTCCGGCTTTAAAGCTTACCACAGTACCGAGTCTGCATTGTTAAAAGTACTTAATGATATTTTATTATTAAGTGATTCTGGTCATTCTGTGGTCCTTATGCTCTTAGATCTCACTGCAGCTTTCGATATGATTGATAATGGGATCCTTGTTTCACGCCTTGAGGAAGTGGCGGGTAATCAGGGTACCACTCTTAAGTGTTTTAGATCATTCCTATCGAATAGACGTTTCTCTATCAACTCAGGTCAGGCATTTTCATGTTCTGCCCCATTGATGTGTAGGATTCATTCTTGCCCCTATTTTATTTTCTTTATACATTTTACCTTTAGGGACAATCTTTCGAAAGTATGGGATTTCCTATAATTTTTCTGCAGATGATATGCTAATTTATTTGCCTTTGAGGAAATGTAAACGCTCTGGACTCCCTTGTGAACTATTTGAAGGAGGTTAAAGCCTGGATGTCAGCGAACTTCTTAAATTTTAATGAGAGTAAGACGGAACTTGTTTGGTTTGGAGGTCCTACTGCACCTTAACTGTCAAATTTAGGTGAGTCGACCCCTTTTTGTAAACCTGTGGTCAAAAATCTAGGAGTATTATTCAATAATATCCTCAAACTCGATAAACAGATAAATTCAGTCGTTAAATTGGGTTTTTTCATTTACGATTTGTGGTGAAGGTTAAACCACTTCTTTATTTTAAAGATTGTGAGAAGGTGATCAATGCCTTTGTGTTTGCAAGATTTTTTTACTGCAATTCTTTGTATGTGGGTGTTTGTTAAATGACTCTGTCACGAATTCTATCTGAGGTCTTCCATCTGCTCGCCACCAGAGGTCGCCTTTCTATTATCTTCCACTCACTCACATCGTTAACACATCCCTTCACACTGGTGTTTTTCCCTCAACATTTAAACAGGCTCGTATAACCCCACTTCTTAAGAAACCCACTCTTAACCCAACTCTTTTAGAGAACTACAGACCAATTTCCCTTCACATTAGGAAGATCAGGTCCTTTCTTTCAGAACATGCAACACAACTCCTTGTTCAAGCTCTTGTTCTATCCAGGCTGGACTATTGCAATGCTCTCTTGGCAGGTCTTCCAGCCACTTCTATCAAACCTCTACAATTAATCCAAAATGCCGCTGCAAGATTAATCTTTAATGAACCGAAAAGAACGCAACATGACACGCATGTTCTATTCTATTTTTTCTATTCTATCTACTTGCTTTTCTTTGTGTGTGTGTGTATATATATATATGTGTGTGTGTGTGTGTGTGTTTATTTTATATATATATATATATATATACACACACACCTTGCTACGTGTACTGCGTTAGGTTAACCGAGACTTGTAATTTGCACTTATATATTGTTGCTCTTTTGTTAGTTTTGACTGCTTTTATTGTCCTCATTTGTAAGTCGCTTTGGATAAAATCGTCTGCTAAATGACTAAATGTAAATGTAAATGTATTATACTGACTCTCACACTACACAGACGGTTACACGTCACCCTGGACTACACTTCCCATGTTCCATTTCACTAATTACGTTCTCACGTGCAGCCAATCACCCACACTATAAATACGAGGCCCTAACACCTGTTCAGGGCCGATTATTGTTACCGTTTATCCCTGCTTAGTGATAGCTACATTACGGAGCGGGATGCGTTTCCTAAGTCTAGTCTAGTCTAGTCCAGTCCTGTTTAAGCCATGTCTTGATCCTAGCCTGGTTTACTTCATCTTGTCTGTTCTCTGCCTGCCTGTCTTGGACTTTAGCCTGTCTTAGATTCTCCCTTTGTCTTGCTGTTTTGGATATTGTTTACCCCTCATCTGGACTATAGCCTGTTTGTTGGATTACCCATTTGCTTCTCCCTTTGGATTACATTATTTGTTGATTGACCCTCGCCTGTCTTACTCTTTCATTTTGCCTGTGCCATACTTGTTGTTGTTGACCATTGCCTGTTTTGACCATGTCTTGGAATAAAGCTTTGCATGTGGATTCACACATCTCTCGTCTCGCTCGCGCCGTAACAGAATATTCGGCCCCACAAGGATCCAGCAGCTGTTCATGTGGACACTGGCCAGGTATGGACACCGAAAGACTGTCATTAGCCCTCGAGCAGGGCACTCGATCGCTCGAGGACTATATTCAAGATTATCTAACCATTGCTTATTACTCTGATTTACCGGACTGTGTGTTGATAGACTTTTTCTGTGAGGGCATTAATCAACCGCTGAAGTCTAAGGGTCTGCGTTCATCACGTTCGTTCATCATGCTTTTTTTGTCTGTTAACTCTTTATTAACTGTGGGTGTCGCGGAGGAGGAACGTGACATTGCGCCTGTGTTGGTAATGGTTGCTGCGAAGTTTAGTCAACCGCAAGCTCCGGGATGTTCGAGTACACTGATCGCTACTCCGGCGATTCAACACGCTCGGTGAAATGGCGGCCGCACCGGAGCGCACTCACATAATGGCAGCGACACCGGAGCCCATGTGCAAAATTGCAGCGACAACAACACCCGTCATGTCACTGCTGCCAGTCCTGAGTCAAGTCACGTCACAGCTGATCTTCCTGAGACAAGTCACGTCGCAGCTGATCTTCCTGAGTCAAGAGGCGATGGCGCCCGCTGCAGCTTCTCCAGAGGTGGCGGCGTATGCTGAAGATCCTCCCAAGGTGGTGGCGCTAACTTCAGCTCCTTGTGTGATGGTGGTGCCCAGCAATGCACTCTCAGCCTGTCATGTCGCGGTCGAAGAGACCGTTACTGCACTCCATATCTACCCCGTCAAGGAGAATGTCAATGAAATCTCCCTGTTTCCTGATGCCACTGTCGAGACCTCAAGCGCTTTCTCTGAGTTCTCTGCGTTTGTTGAAACGCCTGATGGTACTGCTGTAGAACCTCCAGAGGTGGCGGCATCCACTGCGGAACCTCCAGAAGTGTCAGTGGTATCCACTTATCAACTCTGCCTGTCCTGTTACGGTCAAGGAGACCATCTGTTAACTCTCTGACTGTCTTGTCAAGGCTATGGAGGCCGTCTTTGAAATCTCTGCCTGTCCTGTCATGGCTCTGGAGGCCGCTTGTGAATGTTTGACTTGTCCCGAACCGACCATGTTTGCTGATTGTGAACTGTCTGTCCGTCTAGTCTCAAAAAACTAAGTTTAATTTCAAACCTTCTGTCAGTAAGTCTAATTTTGAGCCATCTGTCTGTTCAGTTTCAAGCGATATATCTGATTGCGAACTTTCTGTCAGTCCAGTGTCTGTCAATGAACTATCTGTCTGTCCAGTTCCAGCCAATGAGCCCGAGTATGAGCAGTTTGTTTATCTAGTTTCAGTCAATGATGTCGATTCTCAGCTATCTGTCTGTCCAGTTTAAACCAATGAGTATAAGCATGAGTATGAACTATGTGTCTGTCTTAAACCAGCTCTTGAATCTAATTGTGAACTGTCAACGCAATCAGTCTTTGCTAATGTACCCAATCTTGAATTGTCTGTCTGTCTAAATTCTGCTGTTGAATCTAATTTTGAACCATCTGCTTGCTCAGTCTCTACCGACGATTCCAATGTTGAACTGTCTGCCGATCCAGTTAACTTATCTGATTTTGAGCCATCTGCCAGTTCCATTTCAGTCTATGCTGTTGATTTGATCTGCCTGTCCAGTTTCAAGTAATGTATTTGATATTGAACTGTCTGTCTGTCCAGCCACTCTCAAGGAGACCAACACTGAACTTTCAGCCCTGTGAGTCATGCACAAGGAGACTGTTAATAAGCTCACTGTATTTCCTGTTCCGACCCTTGGGGAAGTAGATTCACTGTCTGTGTTCTGTGTTTCAGCTTCTCTGACATCCTCTATCTGGACGTGGCGGTCGTCCCCATGTGCAAAATTGCAGCGACAACAACACCCGTCATGTCACTGCTGCCAGTCCTGAGTCAAGTCACGTCACAGCTGATCTTCCTGAGACAAGTCACGTCGCAGCTGATCTTCCTGAGTCAAGAGGCGATGGCGCCCGCTGCAGCTTCTCCATGCTGAAGATCCTCCCAAGGTGGTGGCGCTAACTTCAGCTCCTTGTGTGATGGTGGTGCCCAGCAATGCACTCTCAGCCTGTCATGTTGCGGTCGAAGAGACCGTTACTGCACTCCATATCTACCCCGTCAAGGAGAATGTCAATGAAATCTCCCTGTTTCCTGATGCCACTGTCGAGACCTCAAGCGCTTTCTCTGAGTTCTCTGCGTTTGTTGAAACGCCTGATGGTACTGCTGTAGAACCTCCAGAGGTGGCGGCATCCACTGCGGAACCTCCAGAAGTGTCAGTGGTATCCACTTATCAACTCTGCCTGTCCTGTTACGGTCAAGGAGACCATCTGTTAACTCTCTGACTGTCTTGTCAAGGCTATGGAGGCCGTCTTTGAAATCTCTGCCTGTCCTGTCATGGCTCTGGAGGCCGCTTGTGAATGTTTGACTTGTCCCGAACCGACCATGTTTGCTGATTGTGAACTGTCTGTCCGTCTAGTCTCAAAAAACTAAGTTTAATTTCAAACCTTCTGTCAGTAAGTCTAATTTTGAGCCATCTGTCTGTTCAGTTTCAAGCGATATATCTGATTGCGAACTTTCTGTCAGTCCAGTGTCTGTCAATGAACTATCTGTCTGTCCAGTTCCAGCCAATGAGCCCGAGTATGAGCAGTTTGTTTATCTAGTTTCAGTCAATGATGTCGATTCTCAGCTATCTGTCTGTCCAGTTTAAACCAATGAGTATAAGCATGAGTATGAACTATGTGTCTGTCTTAAACCAGCTCTTGAATCTAATTGTGAACTGTCAACGCAATCAGTCTTTGCTAATGTACCCAATCTTGAATTGTCTGTCTGTCTAAATTCTGCTGTTGAATCTAATTTTGAACCATCTGCTTGCTCAGTCTCTACCGACGATTCCAATGTTGAACTGTCTGCCGATCCAGTTAACTTATCTGATTTTGAGCCATCTGCCAGTTCCATTTCAGTCTATGCTGTTGATTTGATCTGCCTGTCCAGTTTCAAGTAATGTATTTGATATTGAACTGTCTGTCTGTCCAGCCACTCTCAAGGAGACCAACACTGAACTTTCAGCCCTGTGAGTCATGCACAAGGAGACTGTTAATAAGCTCACTGTATTTCCTGTTCCGACCCTTGGGGAAGTAGATTCACTGTCTGTGTTCTGTGTTTCAGCTTCTCTGACATCCTCTATCTGGACGTGGCGGTCGTCTCCACCCTGGTGGTCTTCTGCTCTGCCCGCTCCGCCGTGCTGGTCTTCTGCTCCGCCTGCTCCATCGTAGTGGTCTTCTGCTCCGCCTGCTCCACCCTGGTGGTCTTCTGCTCTGCCGGTCTTCTCCTCCGCCTGCTCCGCCGTGGTGGTCTTCTGCTCCATCTGCTCTGCCGTGGTGGTCTTTTGCCCTGCTCTGGTGCTCTTCTGCTCCCTTTGCTGTGCCGTGGGGATCTTAGGACCCATCTGCTCTACCCTGGTGGTCTTCGACTCCGCCTGCTCCACCCTGGTGGTCTTCTGCTCTGCCTGCTCTGGCGTGGTGGTCTTCTGCTCCGTCTGCTTTGTCTGCTCCGCCGTGGTGGTCTTCTGCCCTGCTCTGGTGTTCCTCTGCTTCCTTTGCTCTGCCGTGGGGATCTTCAGACCCATCTGCTCTACCCTGGTGGTCCTCAGCTCCGGCCCTGGCTCTCTGTTCCGCCTTGGCACCCTGCTCTGCTGGCTCTGGCCCAGTCCTCTGTCTCTCCACTTCCACATGGACCTGGCCCTCCATCCTCCCCCTGTTCCGCCTCCGCTCCACCTCCTTCCTGAATTGTATAGTGTATGGCGCTTCTGGAAGCCGCTCCTTTGGGAGCAGGGGCTCTGTCACGAATCCTGTCCGAGGTCTTCCGTCTGCTCGCCACCAGAGGTCGCCTTCCTATTATACTGACTCTCACACTACACAGACTGTTACACGTAACTCTGGACTACACTTCCCATGTTCCATTTCACTAATTACATTCTCACCTGCAGCCAATCACACACACTATAAATTAACCCATGTCTTGATCCTAGCCTGGTTTACTTCTTCTTGCCTGTTCTCTTGGTTTGACGTTGGACGTTCTATATTTGCAAATTTAGAGACCGTCTCTAAAGTTACATGCGATATTGGTATACACTTTTCTAACTTCAATAGCATTTGAGGAGAATGAATTACAGTCATAAAAACAACTGTAAATTGTTAATCTAGGTGTCATCTATAATGCACAGCTTTTACATTGATATTTATTATTAAAATAAACGCATTAAAAAATATATTTTTTCACTATCGAATTGGCTCAAATGCAAAAAAAAAAATCTTAGTCACAAAACCATCTGTAAACTGTTCATTTAGGTGTGAACTATAATGCACACCTTTTACATTTTTTATATTTATTAAAATAAACTGTAAATCATATGTAAAAATAGCTTTTTAAACTTCTGAATGGGCTCAAATGCAAAATTTGCCATAATTTAAAGCTCACTTGCACTTGAGCTGAATGACTTACAGTCACAAAACCAACTGTAAACTGTTCATTTAGGTGTCAAGTATGATGCACACCTTTTACATTTTTGATATTTATTAAACTGTAAATCATATGTAAAAAAAATGCTACTTTTTTCACTACGGAATGGGCTCAAACTCAAATATATATAATAATTTAAAGCTCAATAGCATTTGAGGAGAACGACTTACAGTCATAAAACAAACTGTAAACTGTTCATCTAGGTGTCAACTATAATGCACACCGTTTACATTTTTGATATTTATTAAATATCATATTTAAATATTTTTTTTTTAAATTCACTATCGAATGGGCTCAAACTCAAATATGTATATAATTTAAAGCTCAATAGCATTTGAGGAGAATGACTTACAGTCATAAAACAAACTGTAAACTGTTCATCTAGGTGTCAACTATAATGCACACCTTTTACATTTTTGATATTTATTAAAATAAACTGTAAATCATATGTAAAAATGGCTATTTTTTCACTTCCGAATGGACTCAAATGCAAAATATGCCATAATTTAAAGCTCAATAGCATTTGAGCAGAATGACTTACAGTCATGCAACAAACTGTAAAGTGTTAATCTAGGTGTCAAGTATGATGCACACCTTTTACATTTTTGATATTTATTAAACTGTAAATCATATGTAAAAAAATGCTACTTTTTTCACTACGGAATTGGCTCAAACTCAAATATATATAATAATTTAAAGCTCAATAGCATTTGAGGAGAACGACTTAGTCATAAAACAAACTAAACTGTTCATCTAGGTGTCAATATTATGTGCCGCCGCTGCTATCCGCCATCTTGCCCGACAGCTATGGCCGGTCTCCATAAAAATACATGTTAAAACAGGGTAAAAAAGATAGACTGAATTTAAAGTGTTTCCAATATAACTAAATATAAAAATGTGCGGAGGGTTAAGCTGTGCTTGTCACGTGTATGTTCCCGTTTATTTCCTGTTTTCCTTATTTGGCCCTTCCTGTTCCTGTCCTCGTTGTATGAATTTGGTTCCAGCTGTGTTTGTTTAATTAGTTAATTTGCTCCCAGGTGTGTCCCATTGGTCTCTGTGTATTTATAGTGAGTCCCGTTCTGAGTTTCTTTGTCCGGAATTGTTTATGTCCCCTCCTTGTGCTACGTGTGATTCCCTGAAGAAGAATATTTAACTCCTTTGTTTTGTACTCCTGGTCTCCTCGTTCCTTGCTCCGTGCTCCTCACAGTAGCAACCCGTGACAGAGTTCCAGACCACACAAAAAGTGAGTGGCGACTTTTCCTCGCGTTTGTTTTTTCAGCCTTTTTGAAAAGTTTTTTGTTTTCCTTGTTTTCCCCGCAGCTATGGAAATTGCCGCTCGGTTCACTGCCTTATCTCGCCTAGATCTCCCCTTTGTCGAGTATTCCTGGGAGTTCTGCAGGATCGCCACAGCTACGGCCCTCGATGACGCCACAATTAATTCTCTGTTCTGGCTCGGGGCCAACTACCATCGCCCCGTGGACCTCCCAGACACCACGGGACTGAGCTGGAGGGAAGGAATCCTCCGGTGTCTGGAGAGCGTCCTGCCCCGAGCCAGAACCAGCCCGCCGTCCACGGCCTACTCTAGTTCACCGGCCGTTAATATTGCAAGCCCAATGAACATTAATATGGCAAGCCCTCCATGCGTTCATGAGGCCCCGGTGTCGGTTCCAACCCCAGTGCCTGCTCCTCATAAGTGCCTTCCATAGCTCGCTCCAGTGTCTGCTCCAGCCCCAAAACTCACTCCAGTGCCAGCTCTTACATTTTTGATATTTATTAAACTGTAAATCATATGTAAAAAAAATGCTACTTTTTTCACTACGGAATGGGCTCAAACTCAAATATATATAATAATTTAAAGCTCAATAGCATTTGAGGAGAACGACTTACAGTCATAAAACAAACTGTAAACTGTTCATCTAGGTGTCAACTATAATGCACACCGTTTACATTTTTGATATTTATTAAATATCATATTTAAATATTTTTTTTTTAAATTCACTATCGAATGGGCTCAAACTCAAATATGTATATAATTTAAAGCTCAATAGCATTTGAGGAGAATGACTTACAGTCATAAAACAAACTGTAAACTGTTCATCTAGGTGTCAACTATAATGCACACCTTTTACATTTTTGATATTTATTAAAATAAACTGTAAATCATATGTAAAAATGGCTATTTTTTCACTTCCGAATGGACTCAAATGCAAAATATGCCATAATTTAAAGCTCAATAGCATTTGAGCAGAATGACTTACAGTCATGCAACAAACTGTAAAGTGTTAATCTAGGTGTCAAGTATGATGCACACCTTTTACATTTTTGATATTTATTAAACTGTAAATCATATGTAAAAAAATGCTACTTTTTTCACTACGGAATTGGCTCAAACTCAAATATATATAATAATTTAAAGCTCAATAGCATTTGAGGAGAACGACTTAGTCATAAAACAAACTAAACTGTTCATCTAGGTGTCAATATTATGTGCCGCCGCTGCTATCCGCCATCTTGCCCGACAGCTATGGCCGGTCTCCATAAAAATACATGTTAAAACAGGGTAAAAAAGATAGACTGAATTTAAAGTGTTTCCAATATAACTAAATATAAAAATGTGCGGAGGGTTAAGCTGTGCTTGTCACGTGTATGTTCCCGTTTATTTCCTGTTTTCCTTATTTGGCCCTTCCTGTTCCTGTCCTCGTTGTATGAATTTGGTTCCAGCTGTGTTTGTTTAATTAGTTAATTTGCTCCCAGGTGTGTCCCATTGGTCTCTGTGTATTTATAGTGAGTCCCGTTCTGAGTTTCTTTGTCCGGAATTGTTTATGTCCCCTCCTTGTGCTACGTGTGATTCCCTGAAGAAGAATATTTAACTCCTTTGTTTTGTACTCCTGGTCTCCTCGTTCCTTGCTCCGTGCTCCTCACAGTAGCAACCCGTGACAGAGTTCCAGACCACACAAAAAGTGAGTGGCGACTTTTCCTCGCGTTTGTTTTTTCAGCCTTTTTGAAAAGTTTTTTGTTTTCCTTGTTTTCCCCGCAGCTATGGAAATTGCCGCTCGGTTCACTGCCTTATCTCGCCTAGATCTCCCCTTTGTCGAGTATTCCTGGGAGTTCTGCAGGATCGCCACAGCTACGGCCCTCGATGACGCCACAATTAATTCTCTGTTCTGGCTCGGGGCCAACTACCATCGCCCCGCGGACCTCCCAGACACCACGGGACTGAGCTGGAGGGAAGGAATCCTCCGGTGTCTGGAGAGCGTCCTGCCCCGAGCCAGAACCAGCCCGCCGTCCACGGCCTACTCTAGTTCACCGGCCGTTAATATTGCAAGCCCAATGAACATTAATATGGCAAGCCCTCCATGCGTTCATGAGGCCCCGGTGTCGGTTCCAACCCCAGTGCCTGCTCCTCATAAGTGCCTTCCATAGCTCGCTCCAGTGTCTGCTCCAGCCCCAAAACTCACTCCAGTGCCAGCTCCTCGAAAGCGTTTTGCTGTGCCTGCTCCTCCAGAGCACCCTCCAGTGCCAGCACCACGTAAGTGCTACCCTGATCCCCAGTATAGCCCACGGAGGGCTCCTGATCCCGAGTTAAGCCCAGGAAGGGCTCCTGATCCCCAGTTCAGCCCAGGAAGGGCTCCTGTTTCCGAGTATAGCCCACAGAGGGCTCCTGATCCCGAGTTAAGCCCAGGGAGGGCTCCTTTTTCCCCGTTAAGCCCAGGGAGGGCTCCGGTTTCCCCGTTAAGCCCAGGGAGGACTCCTGTTTCCTCGTTAAGCCCAGGGAGGGCTCCTGTTTCCTCGTCAAGCCCAGGGAGGGCTCCTGTTCCCGAGTATAGCCCAGGGAGGGCTCCATCCCCAGAGCTCGCTCCAGTGTCGGCTCCAGCCCCAGAGCTCGCTCCAGTGCCCGCTCCTCATAAGCGCTTTCTAGAGCGCCATCTAGTGCCCGCTCCTCCAGAGAGCCCCCCAGGATTCCTAGATTTCCCCAGGAAAATTTTTTTGGGGGGGCCATATACCCGTGGCCGAGTCAGCTAAGGCCACGGAGGCTCCGCCATGGCCTCCTGAGTCCCCTGATTCGCCATGGCTCCCTGATCCAGGGCGCCCCCCCGATGGTATTGTTACGGCACGAGACGCACCGTCCGGGAGAGGGGGCGATCTGTCACGTTTAGTTCCTGTTTTCCTTATTTGGTCCTTCCTGTTCCTGTCCTCGTTGTATGAATTTGGTTCCAGCTGTGTTTGTTTAATTAGTTAATTTGCTCGCAGGTGTGTCCCATTGGTGTCTGTGTATTTATAGTGAGTCCCGTTCTGAGTTTCTTTGTCCGAAATTGTTTATGTCCCCTCCTTGTGCTACGTGTGATTCCCTGAAGAAGAATATTAAACTCCTTTGTTTTGTACTCCTGGTCTCCTCGTTCCTTGCTCCGTGCTCCTCACAATAGCAACCCGTGACCATGCTGTTGTTGGCTGCCACAGTAACGGCAATAAGCTAAGATATTCCTTTAAAGTACTTGTTTTGCGTACCAGAAAACCTGTCATGTCCGGCGCTGACTGCATGGCTTACAGAGTTTAAGTTAAATACTGAGTTTTAAATAATAAAATAAAATTTTAAAACGTTTGCTCTTATCATTCTGTGGACAAAATCCCATGAACTTCACCCCGATCGGGAGCTGTATGCACATGTGTGCTCATCTGTTTTCAATGCAGCTAACCTCATGTCACATTAAACTATGAGAGGTCCTCTACTGCAAAAAGATGGTCATTGCGACACTCTAAAGTGATGAAACTATGGCACCATGTCCTTTAAACTTGAAAAATGGTGTCTTCTGCAGTTGAAATAAAACACTTTCTGATGTTTATTCATGTTAATTTTGTGCTTTAAGTAAATAAGAAAAGACGATCGGTTCACATGTTTGAACTGAGTACAGCAATCTGTGATGACACTTTAAAGAGCCACAAAATGGTATTTATTGTTTGAATTTCTTTAAAAATGTCACAATTTAAAAGCTGAGGGTCCTGAGTCCTTGTTTCATACCAGAAGTAACCTGCTCTGTCTTTGTCGGCGTGTTGTCTGTTCCCTCTTTGCTCTGTGATTGTATTTTTCACTGCGTGAGAACATGAGTGTAGTGTGAGAGTGGCAATGTTTGTCGGGGATGGCAACAGTAACTAAGGAGGGCGGGTCTTTGCGAATGGTCAATTCTCTCTAAAACAGACACATACTGCTATAGGAAATGACTTCTTTCATTAATTCATAGACACATTTTTCTATGACATTCCTATCATGCATATCCCCAGGTCTTTGTGTATGATTATTACCTCCTTGTATATGGTCTTGTGTATTGTATACTGTTTTATGCATGCTAATGATAGATCACTAGTTAATTTAACCTCACCTATACCATGTTTGGTCTCTATGAATTCGTCTTCGGATGATCTAATTGAGAGGGTATATTATATGTTTATACCTATGCAACATATTAGTGTTCTAATAATTTTTAGTAGATTTTACATCAAGACCCAATCGAATTACATATGCAAAATACCATGCTCTAAGAGGTGTGACCTCCACAGAACTTAAAAGGCCTCAATTCAGTGACCCGTCTCTCTTTTTAGTCTCTTCACTCGTCTCTCATCACCTTCCCATCTTCTAGTTGCTAAGTGCCAGCGCTGGCGCAGCCGCGCCTGGCAGGCCTCGACACAGCTCAGATTAGCTTCTTGCAGATTCTGAGAATATGAGGATGTGAGCTAGAACTCTTCTGGAAACTTTAAGTTTGTGCCAGGCTTTTGGCCTTGTCTTTCCATTCAACCAAAGATCCTCAGATCTCAGCTGATGTCTCTCTTAGCTCTTCTTCACTTTTCATCTAGGAGAAAACTCTCCCAATCACCACCGAGTCAGAGTAACATCTTAGGAGTTCATCACTCTTCAACCCGGAAGAATGTGATCACAAGTCCAACGCCACCAAACCTTGAAACCATCAAGACTTTCATCCGAGACTGCAACCGGACACTCGTCCAACGACCAAGGCAATGCAAGTATTGTACATTTAAAGTCCCCCTGTAGTCAATCATTTTATCCCTTAAAACTGATCTTTGATCATCAAAATTACATATTTAAAAGTTTTTTCTTGTGAAAATAATTTTCTCATTCCTTAAAATAGCTTGAATGCAACTCTACACCCTTGTCTCATTTACTATCCGCCTCCTGATCCACTGAACTGTAGTAAACGCAAAACAATGGCATACACGGATAATGACTGTTAAAACTATCTTTTTACTAGCGGACAACTACAGTGAATACTGTAACATTTGTTAAAGTTACTTACTTGATTATGTTGTTTCCTAAAATTCCTTGAAGATTCGAATACAGCCGTTTGTGATTCTTAATTTGCGCCTGCGAGCATACGCGTGTGAAGTGCAGATGCCAATGCGGAAGAGGTGGGTCTGACTCCGGGCTACTTTTACACTGTTGCCACGGGTTATAATGCAAGTTAGCAGTTCTAAATTCACATTAAACCATAGCTTCATGGGTTTTTTGCTTTAATTTATTTTTAGTTTTGTGCTGGTATTGGTATATTTTGCATGCTAGTGATAGGAATCAATTCCTTGACGTGACTGGTTATTGGTTTGTGACTTAGCAAACCGAGAGCTGTTTCAAACCGTATTTCTGGGTCAGCCTTAGGTTGCTATGTTATGTTAAGCTGAGGATACTTCTCTCCTCTTCTCCAGTAAGTAAGTAACACAGACATTGAATTTATAATCCATATTGTTAGAATTTGTTTTAATTTAATTTGACACTAGAACTTTCTATTCTACTTCTATTCTATCTACTTGTTTACATTTGAATTATTATACAAAAATAATAATAACTTGACCCTCTAACACTAGCTCTATCTATTATATTTCTTTTCTATCTACCTTTTATTCTGATTATTTATTATTTAAAAAAATAAAAATAAAACCTTTCTACTTGTAACCCGTTAGACTAACCGGAACTTGTCACAACACTTATACTTAATATTGTTGCTCTTTTGTCGTTTTGATTGCTTATAGTAAATGCGTTTGCTAAATGATTAAATGTTAATGTAATGTAATTTATGCATTAACATACCCAGTCACAAAAAATATTAAATCTATCCCATGACTTTATATCACTTTTTCTTTTAACATTGTGAAGGACTCACATTCTGTCCATTTTTGCTTTTGGCCTTCATAGACATTATTGTTTTTACATAAATAAATGGACAGCTCTAAACTCAATTGTGTATTTCAGATGCATCACGTCCCACAACCTCATCCTCTGCAGAGAGAAACTGCCACTCAGTCACACCAAAATGATGGACTTAAAGGCATCATAGAGAATTGTGAATATATTTCACTGGAACTGTCTTCATCACACCTATTTTGTTTTGTGTGTGTGTGTGTGTGTGTGTGTTTTACTTTATGTATTTATTCATGTTCAATGTCAACTGTCATTTATTAATGCATTCAGCTAATAAGTGTTGTTAAGAGCACAAACATTTTTGCTACAATTTCACGTCAGTAAAAAAAGTACATAATTCACAGAACATGCTATTGCTGTTGTTATTGTTATTGTTGTTGTTTTAATGTAAATCCCTAATAGAGGCTCATTACTGATTTTCTGGAGCACAGTCATCCAGCTACACAGACTGTCAATACACTCTCAACAGGTAAATTATTTCTTTCTTAAATGTCTATTATTTTTAACTTTCAAACTGTAACTGGTTTCCTACCAATCATGACTTTTTTCTCTTTTTAGTTTAAGAGAACCTGTAAGTGCGACCAGCTCTGTTCAGTAAAGGATATTTCTTTCCCCATCTCTAAGTAACAAAGATATTAAATTTATGGTCCATATTGTTATATGTATTTTTATTACTTGGGTTTATGCATAAACATAACATTCTGAAGTGCTCACATACTACTTTTGGCCATCATAAACAATTGTTTTTACATAAACAAATGGAAGGAGACACATTGTAACTCTAAACTCATTTGTGCATTTCAGATGCTGTCACATACTGAATCCTCATCATCTGCAGAGAGAAACTGCCACTCAATCACACCAAAATACACATAATGATGGACTTAAAGGCATCATAGAGAATTGTGAAAATACTGTATTTCACTGGAACTTGGTCTTCATTAAACTATTTTCTATTTCTATTTTTGTTTTAATTCTTTAAGTATTTATTTATGGTCAGTGTCAATTGTTATTTATGAATGTATTCTGCTAATAACGGTTGTTTGATTACTGTCATTTTTACTACAATTTCACATGTCATGAAATAAAATAGTACCTATAACTGACAACATTCTGTTGTTGTTGTTGTTTATGAAAACCCTAATAGACACTGTAAGATATTATAGTTCCGGGCAGATAAAGGGGTAAACAATAACAGTAATATATAATATACAAATAATATTAATAATACTAATATTAATGATATAACTATACTAGCATGCTAATTAATTAAAATAAACCATCATTAAAAAGGTTAATTACAACACCATTAAGGTTCTATATAGAACTTTCAAAGCATGGTTCTTTATGGAACCCTACAAAAAGGGTTCTGCTATTGTCACAAGCTGAAGAATCCTTTTTTGGTACTGTTTAGAACCATTTTTCTTAAGAGTGTATAATCATTTTTAATGGGGATTTGAGCTGTGTTCCTAATTTCTCCGAATTAAGGCCTTCTTACATTTACATTTACATTTAGTCATTTTGCAGACGCTTTTATCCAAAGCGACTTACAATTGGGGGATACATAAAGCGATTCTTCTTAAAGAGGCAAACAGATATAGGAAGTGCTTGTAATACCATGTTTCTAGACATTGTTCAAATAAGTACAAGCTAGAAAGAGAAGGAATAAATAAAGAGAGATCATTTTTTTATGATGATGAAGTCAAGTAGCTTCGAAAGAGATGAGTTTTCAACTGTCGCTTGAAAATTGTCAGGGATTCAGCATTCCGGATAGGTTAAGTGAAGTGTTTAACGTAGGTTTTTTGAGCAGTGGGGTTACCCGAGACTGCTTGAATGCAGTGGGGAAGGTGCCTGTGAGGAGAGATGTGTTGATGATATGTGTGAGTGGTGGTAAAAGTGTAGGAGAGATTGCTTGGGGGAGGTGGGAGGGGATTGGATCTAGAGGGCATGTTGTAGGATGGCTGGAGAGGAGAAGTGTTGATACTTCTGCCTCAGTGAGGGGACAGAAGGAGAAGATGGGAGTTTTTGCAGTAGGTGTGGTTGGTTTGAAGTCATGTGTGTGTGGGGCTGAGAGTTGACTACTGATTGTTCTGGTTTTGTCTGTGAAGAATGTGACGAAATCATCAGCTGTTATAGAAGTGGTAGGAGGTGATGGAGGGGGACAGAGGAGAGAATTGAAAGTTTTGAAGCGATTACGTGTGTCTGGAGCGCTGTTGAGCGCTGTTGTTGTGGAAGTATGAAGATTTGGCAGTATGGACTTCAGCAGAGAAAGATGAAAGCAAAGACTGATACATACTCAGGTCTGACAAATCTTTTGATTTGCACCATTTTCTCTCTGCTGCCCTGAGTTTGGTCCGATGCTCACGAAGAACATCGGATAACCAGGGGTTAGAAGGGCCAGCCCATGCTGGCCTGGAGGAGAGAGGACAAATATCATTTAGACAAGAGGTTAAAGTAGAGCATAAAGTGTCAGTTGGTGCATTCACATCCAGAGATGAGAAATGGGTAGGTGAGGGAAGAGAGGAGGATACAACGGAGGAAAGATGGGAGGGGGAAAGGGAGCGTAGGCTTCGTCTAAAAGTAACCGGCATAGGGGTTGGTGGCACACAGGTAGCAAAATGTAGTTGAAATGTAATGAAGAAATGATCAGAGATATGTAGGGGTTTGACCAGAATGTTGTCTGCAATACAACTGCGTGTGTAAATTAAGTCAAGTTGGTTGCCTGATTTGTGCGTGCTTGTAGTAGTAAGTCGTTTGAGATCAAATGAAACAAGGAGTGAATGGAAGTCGCCAAAGACTAAAAGTGGACTGCCATCCTCCGGAAATGAGGACAGCAGCCCATCCAGCTCTTCTAGGAAGGTGGATAGAATTTGCCCAGGAGGGCGGTAAATTACCACAACCTGGAGTTTTACGGGAGCTGTTATAGTGATCACATGAGATTCAAATTAGTTATAATTGCATAGGGGAGAGTGGGTTGAGTATTTCCAATTGTTAGAAATGAGCAGACCAGTGCCCCCACCCCGGCCAACCTGACGGGGGGTATGAGAGAAAGAGAAATTGTTAGAGATAGCAGCTGGGGTTGCTGAGTCTCCTGGACGAATTCAGGTCTCAGTCAAGGCCAAGATGCTAAGTGTGGAGTTTAAAGAAAAAGCAGAAATGAAGTCTGCTTTGTTGACAGCTGACTGACAATTCCAGAGACCCACAGAGAAAGAAAGAGGTGCAGTAGAGGATGTAGAGATAAGATGCAGGTTAGCAACATTGCGTTGCCGTCCGCGTGTGACCTTAGAGTGTTGTCGAGAGACAACCGGAATGTTTTGGAAACACATGATAGAGCCTTCTTGTAACCATCGCATACCATTGTAGTCATTGAAGTGATACAATTGAATAGCGAATTAATGGTGTAATTCTAGCCTAGCTAACTAGTAATTCACCATTGTCTGTGAAGTGAATGTGCTGTTTTGATTTGCGAATGAAGTTGTAAGCGATATGTCATAACTGACTGTTATGCAAGAGTTTCCCATGCATGTTTACAGCAGCGCAAGTTCTGCTCCACTTGCGTGTGTTGTAAGCTTGCATCGGTCTCTTAGCAATATCTGACTCCGGAAGTTGAGAGCAGCCTCTTCCAGTTCAATCTGATAACAGCACACACGTCATAGACCCTTGTGTAAACAAACAACTGAGTGTAGCCAACGCTAACTCTGTAGCAGCCGAACAGGCATTTAAGCTAAGCCCTTTACCTCAGTTGCTAGCAGTTAGCATCCGACTAACTGACACTGTGAGTGTAAAGTGTAATGTTTGAACCCCTCCTCCTCTCTCTCTCCCCTTCAAGCCTGGCTCACACTACAGGATTTTTAGCCCGATTTATAGCTCCGATTTCCCCCTCCCGAGAATCGGAGCAAAAATTCGGATTATCTATAATCTTACTAAAACTATAAATCTTGCACCTCCCGATCTGCTCGCACACAAATCGGGGCCGCCCCGATCATATCAAACATGTTTGATATTTAGGTAGGGTTGCCAACTTCCGAAAATTAAAATATGGGACAATCACCTTACGGGGGTTGGGGGGGATTGTTGGGGGGTGAGTGACCGTGTACACACACACACACACACACACACACATATATAGTATGCATGAAAAATGCGTATTTTTCAATTAAAGACAGCTTATAGATTTAATATGGGCTGCTTTTGGTGCTTGACACCTTTTTATTGGTCATTTTGTGTTTCAAGAATAAGGTCCAATGTTAAGAATCATACTATTAGTTACTTAAATATAAAATGTTTTTCTCTATTTAACAACATTACAATAGTGAAAGACGACTTCCCTTACTGATCACGTCTCTTGCGCGGTGGGATGTTGGACTCATGAAAAACAATCACGTAGTTTATATTCACCAAAACTGATTTTTGATGTGAGGGGGGCTGTGATTGGATGATGACAGGTATCTGTGATTCTCTACCTCACATTCTCAAGTGATCAGCACTGCTGCTGTTGTATCAGTCAGTGGTTAGATCAGCGTAGCAGTCAAAAAACAGGACAAGGGACGTCACGTACGGGACAAATCAATTAGGCCCAAAATACGGGACGTCCCAGCTAATGCGGGACAGTTGGCAACCCTATATTTAGCAACCCTTTCACAATAGCCAATGTGCGACCGCAAAACAGCTGATGTACGGCTCCGTTGGAGACGGAAGAAACTGCTTCTTGACGTTTTGTACTAAAATGACTGTCTGTATAATGTGTCGAAAACGTATCACAACCATATGGAGAAAGAGAAACGCTGACCCCTGCTGACAGCCCGTCAACAAAGTTACTCAAACCCCCTCTTTATGTTCACCAACACAAAAATATAGCTCCCTACTTCACTAACTGTCCCTCACCAGCTATTCACACCTGGTATGGCCTACAGAGCCGTTCCCCGTACAGATAGCTTACCACCTCTGTATGTACTTGAATCTGCCTTCTGCCTCTCTCTCTCGTGTTCCCACAAGTGAGTCAGCATGTCTCAGACATCCAGCCCTACCACCCACCAGGACCACTTGGAGACCCGGCAGAGCACTGTGATGGACATCCTTCAGCCCAAAGCAGCCAACGACCTGCAATGGCTGAGAAAGGAACAACGAGATGGCAACACAAGTGGACACTTGACACCTAGCCTGAACCACCAGGAGCTGACCAGCATCATCTTCTCCTTGGCCCACACCCTTAAGGGCCTCAGACAGGAGTTACATGAACTGAAACTGCAAGTCACAGAGTTCCAAAGGGAACTGACACCCACTCAGCAAGAGAAGGCACAGAACAGATGCCAGGAGCCTGACAGAATAGTGCAACAGAAGGAAATCACCAGTCTTCAGGAGGCTCTAACAGCTGCTGGACACCCGAGAGCAGCTTGAAAAAGCCACCAGACAAGATTTGGAAAGAGAACTGTTTCACACAAAGTCACTGTTAAAGACAGCGGATGTGGAACTTAATGAGAGAGACACTAGAACTAAGGCCTTAGAAGGCCATCTGCATGCAGCCAGAGCTGAAGTCAAAACCCTGATTCAGTAATTCTGCAACATCAAAGAGGAGCTTGACATGGTTCAGAAAGAACTGAAACAGACCTACCAACTGCGCATGGACTCAAGTAAAATACACCCTGCTGCACGTCACACAGCCAGCAGTGCAAATCCCCTCCCCACTGTACAAAGATACAAAGGGGGGAGCCAAAGCCTTCTGCTTGACACTTCACAAGTCAGTTTCCTAAAAAAACCTCTGCAGCCGCAGAAGGAAAAGGATCAATTCAGATGAACTCTGAAATGACTCATGGAGTGACACTCAAAGACCTCAACCGAATGGCCAGAAACATCCCTGCATTCACACCAGAACTTGTAGGAGACAATGATGTCCATGTCTTCTTGCGAGACATTGACTTTCACCTGCAGTCTTGGACCAGTATGAACCACCAAGATAGACTCCATCTGCTCTGGATCACCTCTAGCCCAGAGGTGCGGCACTTCCTAGCTCGACAACCAGGACACATCCAATCAGATTATCAACAGTTAAGACAAGGCATCATAAAGGAATTCTCAGACCCAGAGTATGAACAGGGACTGATTGTTGCCCTAGCCATCAAACAGGGCCGTCATGAAACTCTCCATGCTTACTACCACAGACTTCGACAAGCTTACTTTGGAGCTCGCAATGAACCTGGGATAGAGGAGGACACCAGCTTCAAGAGCCTCTTCCTCTGAAACCTCCATCCTATTGTAAGTCACCATTTAGGCATTTTGGCCTACTCAATGCCTATTCAACAACTGTGTGACCTGACACAGAAGGCCTTTAACAAGCACAAGGCCTCCACCAAAGGTGTTTGTAAGACCCCACTGATTCTGCACTGCACAATCCAGAATCCAAGGCGGGCACCAGAATGCACCCAGCATTGCCAAAATGCAAAGCGTCCAAAAATGCCATCCTCATCCTGCGAACACCACGGTATGTCCAACAGCAGTCCACCACAACATCCTCCTCCACACCCTTCACACAGGTGCCAAACAGAGGCTGCACAAGGACAGCTGGACATGCCTATTTTTGAGTTACAGGAGCTGCTGACACTAGCAAAAGAGCTCCTTGAACAAAACTCAACTGAGGAATTCTGGGAAGGACCAACTTCTGACTCCTTGCCCAATGCAACACAATGTCAGACCCCTCCAAGCAAGGAGCATCCTGTAAAACCAGTCGACACCCCAGAAACAACCAGACAATGTTGGACAGAGCAATGGGCCCACATGCCCAACAGCGAAACCTCTACCAGCACAACTCAGGCAAGATCAAGTCAGTGCCGCCACAAGAGCAAAGCGACACCGCAAACATCAGACTTCTGGTGATGTTCAATCCAAACAAAGGGCTAACAACCAACTGCTGCCCTCCTGCCACCATCACTAGGTCAGTCTCAAGCTCTCTTCACACTACAAAATCTCCATAACAATTCCCTGCGACCCCTAGAACCACCTGCACTCTCACCAGTGAGAGTCCAACCCGGCTGTTCCACACCACGTGCACCACAGATAGCCTACTGGCTAACAACACCTACAAACAACCATCTGACTCAGACCAACTCACTTCAGGATGAGAGGTGACACTGCCTAGACAGCTGCTGCACAAGCTTGAGGACCCGCTTAAACCTTCAAGCCTTGCGTACGAGAGGTGTGTCTGATTTTCCTGCTTATTTTCAGTCGTTCGACATTGTCAACAGGAGACAACAGCACTCGAAATGGGATAAATATGTAGCATTTGGACCAATCAGACACACAATTGTTCGTTAGATTTAACAAATCAATTATTCATTAGATTAACAAACAATCACAGACCCCTCACCCAACACCAAACTCTGTTACCATGGTAACCAGTACACCTCAGCCAGATCAGATAAACTTTACGACCTAAAAGTATGTAGAGAGAATCTTCCTCCCTACTTAATTCTCTCTAAAACAGACACATACTACTATAGGAAATTACTTCTTCATAGACAAATTTTTCTATGACTTTCCTATCATGCATATCCCCAGGTCTTTGTGTATGATTAGTACCTCCTTGTATATGGTTGTGTGTATTGTATACTGTTTTATGCATGCTTATGATAGATCACTAGTTAATATAACCTCAACTATACCATGTTTAGTCTCTATGAATTCATCTTCGGATGATCTAATTGAGAGTGTATATTATATGTTTATACCTATGCAACATATTAGTGTTCTAAGAATTTTTAGTAGTTTTTACATTAACACACAGTCGAATTACATATTCAAAATACCATGATCTAAGACAAAAGCTGCTTTTTCACCTAAATTATCTGGAACAATTTGTCCCAGGAACTTTTTTCCCCCAGACATGTTGCTGTCTGCGTTTCCATCGCGGTCTAAAGTACCGTGAAGAATAGGCAAATAGTCTGGTGACGTAGGTCTGCGGGAGTTTCTCAATACCAAGTACGTAAATTTCGGACTTGCGCAAGTCCGGTAATTCTGCAAACAGCAGCATACTTGATAACGTCATTCAGCTCTCCTTGGCTACTGCAATTTTCCTCACTTTATTTACAATAAGACGAAATATAATATCAAACACCACTGCCTCCTTTTGTTTTCATTTCAACATATTAATAGCCGCTGAAATTTAGTTCAGGGAATGTTTATAGCCTACATTACAATGAAACTAATTATTATATCAAACAGTATTGCCTCTTTTTATTTTAATTTTAACATATTAATAGATTAATTAACAATTTATCGGGAAACATGAGCACTGAGCGCCCGCTGATCAAATGGTGCTCCCGTCTCCGAAATCAGTGAAACACATTTTCAAATAGGAGCTGTCTTTATAAATAAACCGCAGATTTGAGTTTTAAACAACTACATTCTCGCCTGAAATACTTTTAAAACTACATTTCATGACATAATAACAGTACTATTAAAAAAATTATCTGAATAAATGGTGGTTGAAATACAATGCTGCGTTAACTCAACCAATCAGCATGTTTAGCACCCAAGTCCCACCCTCAAAAGTTCTGGACCTTTAAAAAAAGTATTATCCCCGCGAGCAGGGACTTTCCGAGGGGCAAGTTTTTACCCGGAACTTTATTTAGATCCTGGTCCCTGCGGTGGAAACACATCGAGTACCAGCCCAAAGTCCCTAGTTCCTGGGTAAAGTTCCTGCGGTGGAAACGGGACTAAAGAGTCATAAACTTTCCCTCCAAAAGTGCAAGTCACCATTGGCTCTTTGACCCTGGAGAGGTGTGACCTCCACAGAATTTAAAAGGCCTCACTTCAGTGACCCGTCTCGCTTTTTAGTCTCTTCGCTCGTCTCTCATCACCTTCCCATCTTCTGTTTGCTAAGTTCCAGAGCCAGCGCAGCCATGCCTGGCAGGCCTCAACACAGCCCAGTTTAGCTTTTTGTAGATTCTGAGAAGATGAGGATGTGAGCTAGAACTCTTCTGGAAACTTTTAGTCTGTGCTAGGCTTTTGGCCTTGTCTTTCCATTCAACCAAAGATCCTCGGATCTCAACTGATGTCTCTCTTAGCTCTTCTTAACTTTTCATCTAGGAGAAAACTCTCCCATTCATATTATATTTTATATTTTTATATTCAGATTATATTGCTGAATTGCAAAAACACATTGATTAAAAATACATCATATAAGGCATGAATGTAATTTCACATATAGCCTATGTAAACACACACACACGCAACATGAGCTTTGTTCTGTATTTTCTAAATATATTTCAATATATTTAACATTGTTTCACATATATGTGAATATATTACCTTTCCATATGGGGAGTTCACACCCCCCAGTCGAACTTGCGAAGTCCGAAGTACCAAGGACACAAGTCCGAACTTGGTATTGAGAAACGGCACGGGTCTGATCCTAGTGGGTCAGGGTATATTCTGGCAAACTGTTTACCAATTACGTTTCACAATCGGCAAAGCAAACTGTGGTACACGCCACTACCAATGCGCGATGGGTAACTCGCAAAGCACAATTTCCTAATTTCCTTCCCAGCACTATACCCTAGAAAGTATGAGGTTTGAGAAGTAGAAGGCGGGGCAACAGTTACAAAATTTCAAAATTTCAAAGTATGCAAACAGATATTAATAGACACGTTTCAGTCAAATATTTATGGTTTATAGCAAAATCCAGTGTTAAAGTAGAGCGCAAACAATTATATTTGGAACATTAGAATATTGTATCCTATATGCACGGTCACTTCTGCGTATTCATTCCGGGGCAAAAAAACAAGGGTTTTTTTTAGGGATCACATGCTTGATTTGCACTCATTGCACACAGCTGTTTCTAATCACCTCACTCACTATATAACACCCTCTCTAACCACCTTTCTCTGCTGAGTATTGTTTAGCCGGTACCCCTTTCCGAGTCTCCGTGTTTTCCCTGTTTAGCCTGTACCCCTTTCCGAGTCTCCGTGTTTTGCCTTGCCTGTTTCTGCGGTATCTGATCTTTGCCTGTTTTCCTGGATTTTTCCCTCTCGTCTCGCCCCTGTGATTCTGTCTGCCGATCGGTGACCTACACTAGCCCTAGGACTATTCTTGTGTTTTGCCCGCCATATACCTGTTTACCATTGTTTGACCCTGCCTGTTTACCACGTCTCTTTAATAAAAGCTTGCAGATGGATCCACAATACTCAGTCCTACAAGGACCCAGCAGCTTTTCTGAGGAACATTGGCCAGGTATGGACACAGCAAGGATTTTGTTAGCCCTTAAACAGGGTCCACGATCATTGGAGAACTATATCCGAGAGTTTTTAGCCATCGCTCACTATTCTGAGTTACCAGACTGTTTATTGATAGTTTGTCTGCGATGGCATAAATCAACCTCTTAGGGCTAAGCTTAGACGCGAGGGTCCAGTTCATGGATTATGCTTTGTTGACTGTCGGATCTTTGTTTACTGTGGGTGTCGCGGAGGACGAACGCGACACAATGTGTGTGACTGAAGTGGTGGCTGTACCAGAGCACGCTCACAAAATGGTGGCGGCAGCGGAGCCTGATCGCAAAATGGCGGCCACACTAGAGCACGCTCACAAGATGGCGGCGACAGCGGAGCACACTCACAAGATGGCGGACACAACAGCATCTAGTCAAGTCACGGTTGATCATCATGAGTCAGGTCAAGTAACAGTTTATTATCATGAGTCAAGTCTAGTCACAGTTGTTCTTCTTGAGTTAAGTCTAGTCACAGCTAATCTTCCTGAGTCAAGTCTAGTCACAGCTAATCTTCCTGAGTCAAGTCAAGTCACAGCTAATCTTCCTGAGTCAAGTCAAGTCACAGCTAATCTTCCTGAGTCAAGTCAAGTCACAGCTAATCTTCCTGAGTCAAGTCAAGTCACAGCTAATCTTCCTGAGTCAAGTCAAGTCACAGCTAATCTTCCTGAGTCAAGTCAAGTCACAGCTAATCTTCCTGAGTCAAGTCAAGTCACAGCTAATCTTCCTGAGTCAAGTCAAGTCACAGCTAATCTTCCTGAGTCAAGTCAAGTCACAGCTAATCTTCCTGAGTCAAGTCAAGTCACAGCTAATCTTCCTGAGTCAAGTCAAGTCACAGCTAATCTTCCTGAGTCAAGTCAAGTCACAGCTAATCTTCCTGAGTCAAGTCAAGTCACAGCTAATCTTCCTGAGTCAAGTCAAGTCACAGCTAATCTTCCTGAGTCAAGTCAAGTCACAGCTAATCTTCCTGAGTCAAGTCAAGTCACAGCTAATCTTCCTGAGTCAAGTCAAGTCACAGCTAATCTTCCTGAGTCAAGTCAAGTCACAGCTAATCTTCCTGAGTCAAGTCAAGTCACAGCTAATCTTCCTGAGTCAAGTCAAGTCACAGCTAATCTTCCTGAGTCAAGTCAAGTCACAGCTAATCTTCCTGAGTCAAGTCAAGTCACAGCTAATCTTCCTGAGTCAAGTCAAGTCACAGCTAATCTTCCTGAGTCAAGTCAAGTCACAGCTAATCTTCCTGAGTCAAGTCAAGTCACAGCTAATCTTCCTGAGTCAAGTCAAGTCACAGCTAATCTTCCTGAGTCAAGTCAAGTCACAGCTAATCTTCCTGAGTCAAGTCAAGTCACAGCTAATCTTCCTGAGTCAAGTCAAGTCACAGCTAATCTTCCTGAGTCAAGTCAAGTCACAGCTAATCTTCCTGAGTCAAGTCAAGTCACAGCTAATCTTCCTGAGTCAAGTCAAGTCACAGCTAATCTTCCTGAGTCAAGTCAAGTCACAGCTAATCTTCCTGAGTCAAGTCAAGTCACAGCTAATCTTCCTGAGTCAAGTCAAGTCACAGCTAATCTTCCTGAGTCAAGTCAAGTCACAGCTAATCTTCCTGAGTCAAGTCAAGTCACAGCTAATCTTCCTGAGTCAAGTCAAGTCACAGCTAATCTTCCTGAGTCAAGTCAAGTCACAGCTAATCTTCCTGAGTCAAGTCAAGTCACAGCTAATCTTCCTGAGTCAAGTCAAGTCACAGCTAATCTTCCTGAGTCAAGTCAAGTCACAGCTAATCTTCCTGAGTCAAGTCAAGTCACAGCTAATCTTCCTGAGTCAAGTCAAGTCACAGCTAATCTTCCTGAGTCAAGTCAAGTCACAGCTAATCTTCCTGAGTCAAGTCAAGTCACAGCTAATCTTCCTGAGTCAAGTCAAGTCACAGCTAATCTTCCTGAGTCAAGTCAAGTCACAGCTAATCTTCCTGAGTCAAGTCAAGTCACAGCTAATCTTCCTGAGTCAAGTCAAGTCACAGCTAATCTTCCTGAGTCAAGTCAAGTCACAGCTAATCTTCCTGAGTCAAGTCAAGTCACAGCTAATCTTCCTGAGTCAAGTCAAGTCACAGCTAATCTTCCTGAGTCAAGTCAAGTCACAGCTAATCTTCCTGAGTCAAGTCAAGTCACAGCTAATCTTCCTGAGTCAAGTCAAGTCACAGCTAATCTTCCTGAGTCAAGTCAAGTCACAGCTAATCTTCCTGAGTCAAGTCAAGTCACAGCTAATCTTCCTGAGTCAAGTCAAGTCACAGCTAATCTTCCTGAGTCAAGTCAAGTCACAGCTAATCTTCCTGAGTCAAGTCAAGTCACAGCTAATCTTCCTGAGTCAAGTCAAGTCACAGCTAATCTTCCTGAGTCAAGTCAAGTCACAGCTAATCTTCCTGAGTCAAGTCAAGTCACAGCTAATCTTCCTGAGTCAAGTCAAGTCACAGCTAATCTTCCTGAGTCAAGTCAAGTCACAGCTAATCTTCCTGAGTCAAGTCAAGTCACAGCTAATCTTCCTGAGTCAAGTCAAGTCACAGCTAATCTTCCTGAGTCAAGTCAAGTCACAGCTAATCTTCCTGAGTCAAGTCAAGTCACAGCTAATCTTCCTGAGTCAAGTCAAGTCACAGCTAATCTTCCTGAGTCAAGTCAAGTCACAGCTAATCTTCCTGAGTCAAGTCAAGTCACAGCTAATCTTCCTGAGTCAAGTCAAGTCACAGCTAATCTTCCTGAGTCAAGTCAAGTCACAGCTAATCTTCCTGAGTCAAGTCAAGTCACAGCTAATCTTCCTGAGTCAAGTCAAGTCACAGCTAATCTTCCTGAGTCAAGTCAAGTCACAGCTAATCTTCCTGAGTCAAGTCAAGTCACAGCTAATCTTCCTGAGTCAAGTCAAGTCACAGCTAATCTTCCTGAGTCAAGTCAAGTCACAGCTAATCTTCCTGAGTCAAGTCAAGTCACAGCTAATCTTCCTGAGTCAAGTCAAGTCACAGCTAATCTTCCTGAGTCAAGTCAAGTCACAGCTAATCTTCCTGAGTCAAGTCAAGTCACAGCTAATCTTCCTGAGTCAAGTCAAGTCACAGCTAATCTTCCTGAGTCAAGTCAAGTCACAGCTAATCTTCCTGAGTCAAGTCAAGTCACAGCTAATCTTCCTGAGTCAAGTCAAGTCACAGCTAATCTTCCTGAGTCAAGTCAAGTCACAGCTAATCTTCCTGAGTCAAGTCAAGTCACAGCTAATCTTCCTGAGTCAAGTCAAGTCACAGCTAATCTTCCTGAGTCAAGTCAAGTCACAGCTAATCTTCCTGATTACCCGGAACTTTATTTAGATCCTGGTCCCTGCGGTGGAAACACATCGAGTACCAGCCCAAAGTCCCTAGTTCCTGGGTAAAGTTCCTGCGGTGGAAACGGGACTAAAGAGTCATAAACTTTCCCTCCAAAAGTGCAAGTCACCATTGGCTCTTTGACCCTGGAGAGGTGTGACCTCCACAGAATTTAAAAGGCCTCACTTCAGTGACCCGTCTCGCTTTTTAGTCTCTTCGCTCGTCTCTCATCACCTTCCCATCTTCTGTTTGCTAAGTTCCAGAGCCAGCGCAGCCATGCCTGGCAGGCCTCAACACAGCCCAGTTTAGCTTTTTGTAGATTCTGAGAAGATGAGGATGTGAGCTAGAACTCTTCTGGAAACTTTTAGTCTGTGCTAGGCTTTTGGCCTTGTCTTTCCATTCAACCAAAGATCCTCGGATCTCAGCTGATGTCTCTCTTAGCTCTTCTTAACTTTTCATCTAGGAGAAAACTCTCCCATTCATATTATATTTTATATTTTTATATTCAGATTATATTGCTGAATTGCAAAAACATTGATTAAAAATACATCATATAAGGCATGAATGTAATTTCACATATAGCCTATGTAAACACACACACACGCAACATGAGCTTTGTTCTGTATTTTCTAAATATATTTCAATATATTTAACATTGTTTCACATATATGTGAATATATTACCTTTCCATATGGGGAGTTCACACCCCCCAGTCGAACTTGCGAAGTCCGAAGTACCAAGGACACAAGTCCGAACTTGGTATTGAGAAACGGCACGGGTCTGATCCTAGTGGGTCAGGGTATATTCTGGCAAACTTGATTAAAAATACATCATATAAGGCATGAATGTAATTTCACATATAGCCTATGTAAACACACACACACGCAACATGAGCTTTGTTCTGCATTTTCTAAATATATTTCAATATATTTAACATTGTTTCACATATATGTGAATATATTACCTTTCCATATGGGGAGTTCACCCCCCCCAGTCGAACTTGCGAAGTCCGAAGTACCAAGGACACAAGTCCGAACTTGGTATTGAGAAACGGCACGGGTCTGATCCTAGTGGGTCAGGGTATATTCTGGCAAACTGTTTACCAATTACGTTTCACAATCGGCAAAGCAAACTGTGGTACACGCCACTACCAATGCGCGATGGGTAACTCGCAAAGCACAATTTCCTTCCTGTTTTCCCAGCACTATACCCTAGAAAGTATGAGGTTTGAGAAGTAGAAGGCGGGGCAACAGTTACAAAATTTCAAAGTTAAAGTTCATGCAAACAGATATTAATAGACACGTTTCAGTCAAATATTTATGGTTTATAGCAAAATCCAGTGTTAAAGTAGAGCGCAAACAATTATATTTGGAACATTAGAATATTGTATCCTATATGCACGGTCACTTCTGCGTATTCATTCCGGGGCAAAAAAACAAGGGTTTTTTTTAGGGATCACATGCTTGATTTGCACTCATTGCACACAGCTGTTTCTAATCACCTCACTCACTATATAACACCCTCTCTAACCACCTTTCTCTGCTGAGTATTGTTTAGCCGGTACCCCTTTCCGAGTCTCCGTGTTTTCCCTGTTTAGCCTGTACCCCTTTCCGAGTCTCCGTGTTTTGCCTTGCCTGTT
>NW_015507073.1:113956-121184 GCF_001515645.1 Sinocyclocheilus grahami
TGTGGTTCACCGGGGGGGGGGGCTTCCTGCTCCCTCTGCCACGGATTCGGTCACGAATTCGGTCCAAGGACTTCCGTTTATTCCCCACCAGAGGTCACCCTTTCCTTTACATTGACTCTCGCACAACTGTTGCATAGCACCCCGGACTACATATCCCATCATTCCTTGCACAATTTGCACACTGCACTGATTTGCACTCATTGCAAATCAGTATCTGATCGGTATCTGATCTTTGCCTGTTTTCCTGGATTTTTCCCTCTAGTCTCGCCCCTGTGATTCTGTCTGCCGATCGGTGACCTACGCTAGCCCTAAGACTATTCTTGTGTTTTGCCCACCATATACTTGTTTGCCATTGTTTGACCCTGCCTGTTTACCACGTCTCTTTAATAAAAGCTTGCAGATGGATCCACACGTCTCACGTCTTGTCAGCCCCATTACAGTCGCATTCGAAGGTTGCATTCGGAGTGTCCTACTTGCTTTTCTGAAATGAGACAGCCTCGATGATGTATGCAACCTTCGAATGCGACCTCCGGAGGGCGTAGCCTTCTAAATGAGACACAGCTATAGTAGGGGAAAAGCAGTAGCCGAGCGAAAAAGTATGTCCGAAACCTCAGTATTCATAAAAGAGTAGTCGAGAAGTTCCCGGATGTCCTACTGCTTCTGACCAGCTTCTTGGGTGCTCGCCGATGGATACTTTTCTATCCCAGGAGGCCACGCGAGAGGATACATCATAAAGAAGAAGAAGAAGAGGATGCGTCATAATCAAACATGGCAGAAAATTTGGATGAGGGCGGCTTTGAGTGAGTATACTACAGAAATGAATAAAACTGCTTTTAAATCTTAAGTTGTGGTTTATTTTAATTGTTGTCATTTCAAACAGAGTTATCACAGCACTTTCTGATCCTTGATTCCTGTGCATTTTCTGCAGAGCTTTTGTGGTGGAGCAGGACCTGCAAGGAAAGGTGACAGCGTTTATTATGAGGGGGTAGAATCCAAAAAAAAGGGAAAACCTGAAACAAAAATATAAATAAGATAATTCTGTTACTTCTAATACAGAAATCAAATGACATTGTGCTGCTAAAATGACTGCTTTTGTATTGTATTTGTGCGTCTTAGCAGGATCTGAAATGTCTGCAGACTGGTGTGTGCAGTGAGGATGGAGAAGTCCACCGCAGCATCCTGGAAATGGTCCAGTGCCGCGGATGAGACGCTCCATCACTCGACCTGCTCTTACTGTCTCATCTGGACCAGATGTTGCTGAGGTCTCTTCATCCTCTGTGACCCCAGAACCAGCGAGAGCATCTAGAGAAAGACCAAAAGACACTGAAGATGTGAGTTTGGTCAAGCTTGTCCTGCTGGCTTCGGTTCATACAACATCAGTCAATGAAACCTGAGTTTCAGAAGCTTTAAAAGCATCATCAAATAAAGTCATGAAGCTTCTGAAAGTCAGTCTCCCATCGACTGATATTGTATGAACAGAAACCAGCAGGACAAACTTAACTAAAATCAACTTTTGTCTTCAGAAAAACAAAACAAAACAAGGATTGAACAGTGAGGCGAGTAAATAATGATTTAATTTATGTTTGGATGAACTAACCCTTTAAACCCTCCAAATAGAAACTGTATGAAATATATGTAAGCATTTATATTATAGTAGTACCTCGAAGAAATAAACTTTAAGAAATAAGCAGCTTTATTGAGCGTTTGTGCCCAAGACACAAAAAAGGATTTACAAAAATCACATTTATTAAAATTCATTTGTCAGACACTTTTATCCAAAGTGACTTACAGTGGTCTTATTACAGGGACCCCAATCCCCCAGCAGCCACCTGGAGTAAAGAGCCTCGCTGAAGGACACACTGGTGGGAGATCGAACCAGTAACCTTCTGCTGACCAGTGCTTTAGCCCACTACACCACAAAAGTAATGAAGCTATGACAATTTAAATTTAAATGCTGACAACATTAATTGTAAAATGTTTTACTCTGTTTAAAAGTTTTACAGATAGTCGTGCTCATGGAGAGCAACACACAAATGTTTGGAGCAGACAGAGTGACAGTCAGATTGTCCCGCACATGTTCTCCTGCTTTTATTCAGGGTTATGTGGATCAGGAGCATCATCATGGTCTTCCTCATCCTCTCTGTGTACTCAGACAATAGCCTCGATGCCCCTTTCTCATCCATGATCAGATTCAGTCTGACTGCAGCAGTGAGGGTCGTGATGGACGGCAGAGACAGGTGAAGTTGGACACAGTGGTCAGCTGCTTGATTAGAATAAAGCTGCAGTGTCTCAGCTGTGTTGAGATGCAGTAGATGTGGGCTCACCGTCTGTAAATACATGATTGTTAGAACAATGTTTGAATAAAGCTTTGTTTCATGTGTCGATGACTTGTATTTATTTATTTTTATTCATGTTTCCTATTCTCAGTAAATAAAATATAATTGTTTCATTAACTTGTGCATTAATTCATTACTTGACTGAAAATTTAGATGTATTTACCTTGGCTGCGTTTGTTTAGTATGTAGTCATGCATAGCTATGGCATGACAAAACAAATTACATTTTGCTAATTATTGGTCAGCATTTATCATTATTATTGTTCATATGTGTTGGGGTGGGCTAGCAATGCATTCTGGGGGTAATCTTAATTTCTAAGTAGTAATAATTAAATTTTTCGAGTGTAAAATTAACAGTATTCTCCAAAGGCAAGATCTTCTAGCAGCTGATCGATGTCTCCTTCGTGCAGATATTACAAATATTGCAAACACTGAGGAAAACTGTACTAGGTAGGGTTGTGGAGTTACTGAGGCTATGAGGTGTTAGTGCACCTGTCGATCTTATGTTCTTTTTTTTATTAATACTGCAGAACTTATAATTACATACACCAATATGGCGGACGCGTTGACGTATCGCAGCAACGGACCGAAACGGCCAATGAGGCGTCTAGGTATTTATATGTCTATGGTTGTAGAGTACCTACTCTTTTAGCGCTCGTTAAGTAAGTACTCAATTGAGTAGGCGGTTTCGGCGCAGCCCGTCCCCTTGTCCAAATACCCACACTTGCGGTCTTGGCCACTTGAGAGCGCGTGCGCGCGACAGGAAGTAAGTGTGCAAGTCTGTCCCATGTCTTTAAAATGCCAAAGTGCAGTGCCCTTAATGGATACTAAATCCACACTATCTCGAATACCGCTCCAGAGCGCTATTCAAGGCTAAGTGTATCCTATCATGCATCATGTTCTAGAAATAAATCGTGAGACTTTTTTGCCGAGATCTTGCGAGAGGTCAAAATATTAATGTACTAATTAGATATTACAAATAATTTGGTAGAAAAACTGTGTTTTTACTTTTATTGGTGCAAAGATGAGTTGTGGTGATATTTATTTTGTACAACATTTGCAACTGCTTTTTATCATTTAATTATAAGCACCACAAATTAAAATTATGTCATGTTATAGGGACTACTGGACAGACATTTAGAAGTTGATTTAAAAATGCAAAAATAAAGTAAAATAAAATAAAATAAAGCTGTGTAAACACTTGCATTTTTACAACACTATAAGTGTGTCCCATCAGGTAATGAAAAGTTCGACACACAGTTGTGGTCTTCACATGCACTTGAAGACCTCGGCCAAATACAGGAAATACGTAATTTAAGTAATCAAGTGGTAAAGTGCAAAGACTGCAAGTGTGGGTATTTGGACAAAGCCACTCTCTCCCGTGCAAGCTCTAGCCCCCGTCTAGAGTTTGTTTTTTTTAAATAGCATTTAAAATCACTAAAAAGAACTCTGTTGTGCCAAACCATCAGAACCAAACTGAAAACGGTGTTTAAAATACTGAGGCATTTATTGAACCTTGGGCTAACTGTATTGTTGCATTCCTACTGTTTAATCTAAAATACTGTATAACAGGAATATCACAAACTGAGCGCAGACTCTTGAGTATTAACCTATGAAAAATATTTAACATGAAGTCTAGCATTTTGCACATTGTGCAATTACGACTTTGACATTAGCCATCAAGGAGTTTCAAGTAATGTAGGAATAGGCTATATGTACCCCGGTATCACAATCTCCCATATATATACAGTATGTATATATATATATATATATCAATTATTTACCTTATTGTAGTGCTGTCAAACGATTAATCGCGATTAATCGCATCCAAAATAAAAGTTTTGTTTTCATAATATATGTGTGTGTACTGTTTATTTATTATGTATATATATATATATAAATACACACACACATACAACAAAAACAAGTAGATAGAATAGAAATTAGAAAGCTAGTGTTTTTTTTTTTTTTAGAAAAACAAGCAGTTAGAAAACGAATAGAGAGTGCAAGTAGAGGGTCAAGTGTTTTTATTTAAATGTAAACATGTAAACAAATATGTACAGAACTATGTGAAGTTACATATTTACATTATTTTTACAGTTACATTGTGTGGCATGATAGGTAAGGATAGTAGCTCTCAGAAGTGAATGGGTGGGGTGGATATTTTCTTGACTTCATCAAACCAAAGTCACAGTAGGCGCATAGAGTGGTGTATCATTCCTGAATCCTGATATGAATCAGTCTTTGAAAGACCCATTATTATAGACAACAATTCAACAACCAATTATTAAAGACAGACACTTGAATTTATTCATGAATGAATCAGCATCTTGAACGAATAGTTTGAATAAAAGGCTTCTTTGTTAACACAATGACTTACCACCACCTAGTGGCGATATTACTTTCATAAGTATCATAAAGTAGGCCTATCATTTCATTTTGTCATTAATATTTCTGTAGTAAAAACGTTTTATAAAAAATTAATCTCATTTCATTATACAGTTGTAATTGCTATGTAAATGCATGTACAGCCGTCTGATCAGCATTAAACTGTAAATAGGCCTACATCTAAAAGCAACTTCAGACGCAGCTTCTGTCTCTGAAATGCAAAGAAAGCTTGATTAATACTGATTTAATTGGTAACAGCCTATTGTCATATTACATGTATTCTAATTTAACATTAACATTTAAGAATTTAAAATTAAGGATAACATACATATTTAGGCCTAATATGAAATTCTGTATAAATGGTTAAAAAAATCAGTTGCCCCTAATGGGAAAGTTAATTTCTGACACTGATAGAATCATCTTTGGTTTATTTCTAGTTGTGAGTGCAGGTATGAAGTAAATTAATGAGATAAACGAATATTTCATGGGTAGGTTGCAGAATTTATGCTGCCTACACAAAAGAAAGCTCTGTCTGCCTCGGTACAGTTTGTGTCAAGCCATTCGTTAATCTGGCTGTTTGATGAAGAGAAAGAGATTAAATGTAGTAGAAATAAAACTCATTAAGAATCCATAGAAGCGAAGGACTATTATGTATTTTTTCATTTATTTATTTATTTATTTTTTATAACTATTTTTATGTTGTAATGTTTGGTTCCCCTGATTATATCCTGATTCATCAGATAGACTACAATCTTCTTTAGGCTATTCATTTATTTTATGTGAGAATAGAGAATCAAAAAATTCTGCTGGCAGAAATTGGAAGAATATAAATCATTATTGAACTTAGCACAAAAATCTGCAATCATCTTAAAGTCATCAGTAATTTTCCTATCTATACATAGTTGCTGAATAGAATTTTTAACTCGCCGCGTTAAAGAAATAGGCAGAATTATGCTCACCCTCCTCTAGCCAATTGCGACGATATGGATTTACAGTAGGCCTACTACGCGTATTTTAACTTCAACCATGATGCTACAGTATGTTGTCATCAGTAATCGATAACTGAAGAATGGCACAAAGCAGTAGATTAGCTGATGCTAAGGATTAGACATAACAAGGAATATATTAATTTGTTTTATTTGTACAGATTGCAATGTAACTGTAAAAATAATGTAAATATGTAACGTCATAGTTCTGTACATATTTGTTTATATGTGCACTGGAACTGTTTGTAAGTGTGTATTGCTACTATAGAAATCTTACATTTCAAAGTACAGCTGTGCAATAAAGGTGTTCTATTCTATAAATTCAGTATAATGAAAGTGTGTAATATATTTAACTGATACAGTAATTGTCAGGTAAAATACAATTACAAACATTATTACAGTATGTCAACCATTGCCTTTTTAATTACATTGTTACGCTTAAAATTGTTACATTGCAAAGCAAAATATATTTTACATGCAGTAATGCACATGCATCTTCAAGAAACGTCTAAAAACACATCTCGTCCATCTTTATTTGACCCTCGAACTCTAGCACTCTCTATTCTAATTCTATTTGATCTATTATTCTTTTTTTAATAAAAACAAACAAACACTTGACCCTCTATCACTTGCACTCTCTATTCGTTTTTCTAACTGCTTGTTTTTCTAAAAAAAAAACTCCAACACTAGCTTTCTGTATTCTTTTTCTAGTCTATTGTTTTCTTTGTATGTGTGTGTGTATATATACATACATATATTTACATTTACATTTAGTCATTTAGCAGACACTTTTATCCAAAGCGACTTACAAATGAGGACAATAAAAGCAGTCAAAACTAACAAAAGAGCAATATATAAGTGCAAATGACAAGTCTCAGTTAGCCTAACGCAGTACACGTAGCAAGGTGTATATATATATATACATATATATATCACACACACACACACACACACACACACAAAGAAAAACAAGTAGATAGAATAGAAAAAATAGAAAGCTAGTGTTTGTTTTTTTGTTTTTTTGTTTTTTTAAAATAAAAGAATATAAATATAGATAAAGTAGAATTCAAATAGAATAGAAAGTGTTAGAGTTAGAGGGTCAAATAAAGGTGGAACAGATGTGTTTTTAGTCGTTTCTTGAAGATGGTTAAGGACTCAGCTGCTCGGATTGATTTGGGCAGGTCATTCCACCAGGAGGGAACAGTTAATGAAAAAGTCAGTGAAAGTGATTTTGTGCCTCTTTGAGATGGCACAATAATACGCCGTTCACTTGCAGAACGCAAGGTTCTAGCGGGCACATAACTCTGAAGTAATGAATTTAGGTAAATGGGTGCAGAGCCAGTGGTGGTTTTGTAGGCAAACATTAATGCCTTGAATTTAATGTGAGCCGCTACTGGTGGCCAGTGCAAATTGATGAACAGAGGTGTGACATGCGTTCTTTTCGGCTCATTAAAGATTAACCTTGCAGCGGCATTTTGGATTAATTGTAGAGGTTTGATAGAAGTGGCTGGAAGACCTG
>NW_015507073.1:122069-123027 GCF_001515645.1 Sinocyclocheilus grahami
GGGCCGGATCTTCCTAATGTTGTATAAAACAAATCTGCAGGACCGGGCAGTTTTAGCAATGTGGTCTGAGAAATTCAGCTTATCATCAATCACAACTCCAAGGTTTCTAGCAGTTTTTGAAGGAGTTATGGTTGATGAGCCTAACTGGATGGTGACATTTTGATAAAGTGATGGGTTTGTTGAAACCACAAGCAGTTCTGTCTTAGCCAGATTGAGTTGAAGGTAATGGTCCGTCATCCAACAAGAAATGTCTGTTAGACATGCTGAGATGCGAGCAGCTATTGTCGGATCATCAGGATGGAATGAGAGGTAGAGTTGAGTGTCATCAGCATAGCAGTGATATGAAAAGCCATGTTTCTGAATGACAGAACCTAGTGATGCTATGTAGACAGAGAAGAGAATTGGTCCTAGCTAGATGTTGCGACTTGTACACCTCACCTCTCCAAGACACCTTGAAGGACCTATCTGAGAGGTAAGACTCAAACCACTGGCATGCAGTTCCTGAGATGTCATTTTCCAATAGGGTTGACAGGAGAATCTGGTGGTTCACCGTACTTGAAGGAGATGAGATGGAATAGGATCAAGCAGACAAGTAGTAGGATGATTGGAAAGGATGATTAGAGACTTCTGCCTCAGAGAGTGGAGAGATGGATCAAAACGAGTGTATGTTTGCTGGTAAGATGTGTTTGACAGTTTGTGGTGTGGCAAATTGTGCACTGAGGTTTGTAATTTTATTAATGAAGAATGTGGCAAAGTTGTCAGCTGTTAGAGTTGATGAATGGGGGAGGAGGAGGACAAAGGAGGTGTCAGGAACCATGTTGAGGTTAAGAGTGAGGAGGAAGTGATCCGAGGTGTGCAGTGGAGTAACGAGCACATGATCAATGGAGCATTGTCGTGTGTAAATAAGGTCCGGTTGGTTGCCTGATTTGTGAGTAGCCGTAGTTATTACTCGCTTGAG
>NW_015507073.1:123524-123908 GCF_001515645.1 Sinocyclocheilus grahami
AAGGAGCTGTTGATACTCAGAGATGGTAAAGGATTAAATTTCCAATCATTAGAGATAAGCAGACCAGTACCTCCACCTCTTCCAGTCAGACAGGGGGAGTGGGAAAAAGAGAAATTATTTGAGAGTGCTGCAGGTGTAGCGTTGTCCTCTGGTTTGATCCACGTCTCTATCAGGGCCATGAGGTTTAGTCTTGAATGACTTGTAATAGAAGTAATAAAATCTGCTTTGTTTACAGCAGACTGGCAATTCCAGAGGCCAATAGAAAAAGAAAGTAGTGTCTTAGTAGACATAGGCAAAGAGCGCAGGTTGTTAGGATTGCGCTGCCTACAGTGTGTGATACATGGTTTGCGCGTGGTAGTGATAGTAGGGATCTGGAAACACATA